>NC_081790.1:28030757-28330757 GCF_963082965.1 Carassius carassius
TGATTTTCTTATTTTTGAGGGATTTCATCTTCTCTGTCAGTTCAGTTAATTCTATGGGCTTGTCTAAATGATTGAGCTGCTCTTTTCTCGTGTATTCCAGGTTATTTAGTTGGGAGGTCAGATGTTTTTTGGGCGAGGGTTGGTTCGTTTAGAGAATAGAGTTTTCTGAAATGTTCAGTTCCAGATGTTTGGGTCATAGATGGGAAGGTGTTTGGCCTCTTTGGATTTATCTAAATTATTCCATAAATCCAAAAAGAATTTTGATCGATTGCTTCTTCAATTTTGTTTATTTTAATTTTTATGTGGTCAGTTTTCTTCTGTATTAATAGTGACTTGTATAGTTTTAGCGTTTCTTGATATGTGGCTCGTATTTGTTGGTTTGCAGGGTCTCTGTGTTTTTTATTTGATAATGATCTTAATTCTTTTCTTAGTTTTTGACAATCTTTATCAAACCAAGCATCTTAGCGATTTCTTTTTTACCATCGGTAATTTGTTCTTTTTCTGAGGGCTTTTCTGACCACTGTAGAAAAGAATTTAAGTTAACTGTTTAGTTGCTAAATTGATACTTCTCTTATCTACACTAAATGTAGTCAGGAGAAATGAGTCTATCATGTTCTCAGCGTGGGTGCTGTGGAGCGCAGCTTCATACTGGGCAGGACTGTCTTTACTCCATATAAATTTGGGGGGGAGCGGATATAATTGAACTTTCTGTTCAGAAGATGGCAGATGATTCCCTGACCTGTTGAGACTGAGGACTATGTGACTGTGGTCTGATAATGGCAGCTGTGGCATCACTGTGAAATAGTTGATCTGACTCTGGTCTAGATCTGTGATGGCGTAATCTACTGTGCTGCTGCCAGATGTGAGCTGTATGTACATCGGCCCCAGAGAGTCACCCGTCATTCTGCCATTCACTATGTACAGGCCAGGCTTTTGCAGAGCTGCAGGACTTGTTTTCCATGTCTGTTAATCGTGTTGTCATAATTCTGGCGTGTTTTGGTAAAACCTTTTTGCTGATGATGAAGTGAACTGTTAATATATTTGTCCCCATCAGAGCTGATGTAGTCCTGTTCCTTCCCCGTTCTGGCGTTCAGATCCCCCATTAATAGAAACTGAACCTCTAGACTGGAAGTAATTGATCTCTGATTGTAGGGTTGAGAAGATGTCTTCATTATAATAAGGCGACTCATATGGGGGGGATATATGTGGAACACAGGTACAGGTCCTCATCTAAACACAAAATCTCTTTTTGAATTTTTATCCAAAATGTGTGTTTTTCCCTTTTTCATGGGCTGAATATACTGCCACAGATGGTGTTTAAACCAGACTCTGATTCCTCCTGAATCTCTTCCGTTTCTAACATCAGGCTGTTTGATTGAGGGGATGCGCAGCTCTCTGTAGTGTGAGGGGGGGGAGGTTTGAGAGTCTAAACGACTCCATGTCTCAAGTAAAATAATTATGTCTGAACTATGTACAGCGTTAATAAAATCAGGATTGGTACTTTTCTCTCCAAAAGCTGAAGAGAACATTCCTTGAATATTATAACTAGTTATTTTAAACGATGACATTGGGAAGTATTGCATTTACCAGAATAATGTATGAATTCATGAACAAATCATGTTTTAAAATATAAATTCATCAATGCTCATGGGTGATGCGCTGATGGTCAGCTATGTGGACATTTGTCATTGAAGCACAGATTCCAGCTATCTTCTCATTGATGGAGTTGATGATGTTTTGTGGCACGTCTCTGCGAGGTAGAAGGGTCGAGATGATGATTTTGGCTCTGGGGTAGATCCTGCTAGCTGTTTGCACTACGTTGGTCAGGGCTTTAGTGACATCTATGTTTCTAGCACTGAGGTCGTTTGTCCCGGTGTGGAGAATGATGTGTGACGGTGCACCGAACCCACCGTCTCGCAGCAGCCTCACAGCTGAGTGTGACGTGGGACACCAGAACTTCTTCACAGATCTCCCCGGAAACAGTCGTCTGGGGTCGAGATGATGGCCGTTGGAATCACAGAGTATAATGATGTTGTCTTGACTCTTCTGTTCTCTGCTGGTGCTCCTGAATGGTGCAGGTGGAGGACTCTGTGTACTGCTGCTGCTCTCTTTCCTCTTGAGCTTGTGAGCGGTTGCAGGAGTGAAGGAGCTCTGAGACGGTGAGCTGACACACTGCTGCTGTTGAGTGGTGTTTGTGCTGTGTGTTTGGGTGCTGACACTCTCTTGGTGTTGTCTTGTGTGGAGCTGGTTTCTGGTCTCCTCCAGCAGTCTCTCCAGTGTGTGGCTGTGTTGTTCTCTTCTCTCACCCTCCTCAGCTCTTGGTGCAGCTCTTGATTGTCCTCCTCCAGTTGTTTTACAGCAGAGCAGAGCTGCTGTATTTGTTGCACACTGTGGTGGCTGGTCAGGTTTAGCAGATGATGGAGGCTGTTGGTAGTTTCCTCTTTAAACAGACAGAAGTGCTGCTCCAGCTCAGCGATGTTATCTCTCAAAGCCTTGATCTTAGGAGACGCAGGAGTGCTGGAGTGTCTGTGTGTTTGAGGAGTTCCTGAGCTGCTGTCAGAGATGGTAACGGAGCTGGTGCTGGGCACTGTGTGGCTCTTCATTTCAGGATCTTGTTTTATCTTCTGAACCTGGTGTTTAAGGTTTCTGAAGCTCCTCTGGAATTCACTGAGGCTGGTTTCTGCTCCCTGGACCATGACTGTGCCATTATGGTAAAGATTCACAGTCAGCTTTGTGTCGTTCTCTCCTTCCAGAGTGAGTTGTCTGCCTTTGCTGATGCCTCCTTTCCTCACACATGTCATGTTTGAGCAGAGGACGGTGTGCCAGGATGATGTCTGTTCAGTGAAGAACAGCAGGTTACACAGCACTCTGCTGTTTTCTGCTCCACTGTAGTCAGATAGCAGAATCTCTGGGTTCTCCCTCAGCATAATCTCTTTCATCTTTTTCTTGTCTTTTGTAGATTTAATTTCTGCTGGATAGATTATCTCCAACTCCTCTTCATTTTTGAAAAATGCCTCTGCTTTAGTGAGGCCCATGTTGTTCTAACTGAACTAACTGTCACAGAATGTCAGCTTGGCTAACAGTTAACTGCTACAGTGACTTTATATGTCGTTTTTAGTCGATGACAATCTTTTTAAGAGGTCTTACCTTAGAAATCTTCTGCCTCTATTGTTCACAAATAAATGTCCAATTAACTCATTATGATTTGGTTCATGAAAAAATCCATTATCTGGCAAAAATGATGTTGAAATCAGGAGCTGGTATTTCTGCTGCCAACTGCCATCGTAACCGTGGTAACTCTCTCTCTCTCTCTCTCTCTCTCTCTCTCTCTCTCTCTATCTCTCTCTCTCTCTCACTTTCTCTCTCTCTCTCTCTCTCTCCCTCTCACTCTCTCTCTCTCTCTCTCTCTCTCTCTATCTCTCTCTCTCTCTCACTTTCTCTCTCTCTCTCTCTCTCTCCCTCTCACTCTCTCTCTCTCTCTCTCTCTCTCTCTCTCTCTCTCTCTCTCTCTCACTTTCTCTCTCTCTCTCTCTCTCTCTCTCTCTCTCTCTCTCTGCCTCTCTCCCTCTCCCTCTCTCTCTCTCTCTCTCTCTCCCTCTCTCTCTCTCTCACTTTCTCTCTCTCTCTCTCTCTCTCTCTCTCTCTGCCTCTCTCTCTCCCTCTCTCTCTCTCTCTCTCTCTCTCTGCCTCTCTCCCTCCCTCTCTCTCTCTCTCTCTCTCTCTCTCTCTCTCTCTCTCTCTCACTTTCTCTCTCTCTCTCTCTCTCTCTCTCTCTCTCTCTCTGCCTCTCTCCCTCTCTCTCTCTCTCTCTCTCTCTCTCGCATTGATTACTCTGAGTCTGATCCAAACCGTTTGGCGGAAGGCGCGGAGAGCGCACGAGTCACGACTAACACTTCATGATTTATTAGAGATGTAATTATCAAATGGCGGATTCGCAAATGATCGCTTTAGTACATTCGGCAGGCAATTATACAATAATGATATTAAATAGTGGGGCAAAATCATCTGCCAGGCCACCGGGAATTGTCCCGGTTCTCCCGGTGTCCAGTCCGCGCCTGATTTCCACAGACACGCAGAATGTGCAAGTCATATATATTGCATTTTTGGGGCTTTATATTCACAGACACTAGTCGATGTCATGTTTTGATTCAAGTGTACTGACCTACTTTTGATTTAGTCATCCAAAATGTGGGATATTCCGTCCGCGTTAGGCATTCCGTTTTTATGACTGGATTCTACGAACCAGACTGTATTTCCGCATCCCGGAAATTATTAGGGCGGTATGTCTCAGAATAGTCAGTGCAATTTGGGAAAGAAATCAGTTAAATCTGTAATTGGATGTGTGTAAATATTCAATTTCTGTCTTTTTCCAAGCAAACCAGAACACACTGCCTCGGAAGAAATTAATAAAAATGTCACAATCATTATAAATAATAATAAATTAAATTAAAATAATAGTAACAGTAAAAATGTAATTATACATGTGCACACACATAAACACACACACACACACACACACACACACATACATTGAAATGAACAGATAATATGAAAATAAATAAAATTAAATCAGATAAAAAATATAGTTAAACCTGACAAATTCTTAAATCTTAAAACCTTTTTAGATTGGATACGTGTGTGTGTGTGTGTGCATGTTAATCATTATTTTCATGTATTAATGTGTGTTGTTGTTGTTTTTTACAATAATCCTAAATCTTTTGCAAGTTTTTGGAGACTTGCACCTGATGACTTGCTGACCTCGAGTCTGCTGATGTCCCCTCTGTGATGACATTAACATTATAAATCTTTTTAAAAATCACTTCACATCACAGAAGAGTTATATTCAGTCGATTGAATCTACAAGCTTTGTGTTATTAATGTATTATTGAGTGAATGAACAGATAGGACAGGGTTGTGTGGGTTAACAAAGGCTCAGTTGTTATGTGAAGTGAGAAGGTAACATGAGAAAACAAGAGCAGAATGCAGGTTTGTGGTTCTGTGTTTCCTGTCAGTCTGCAAGACGTCTGGGCCATCGATTGACAGTCGAGCCTCGAAGATTCACCAGACTTGCTTGTGTTTCTCCAGCATCTCTTCCTCCATTTCTCATGAAGAGCTCAAGGTGTTTCCTGAACTTACAAGATCAAAAGTCTGCAGAGACGACTGTAAGACTTCCTGAACCGTGTAAACAGCAGTTGTGTAACAGTAGAGTAAAGCCTCTTTCACTCTGCGATTCTGGAAAATGTGTCCTGTGATTTGTCCCGGGATGGTTTGATTTTGGTTCAGTCACATTGCAATAACAAAAAATAGTCAAACAGCAGAATAGAGAGCAACTATATGGAAAGATATAGAAATATTATATAATTCAGGGTATCCAGAGTCAGCAACTATGAGTGTTTTGTCTGCTATGTTGATGTAAAAATATGTTTATTGTTTAATGTTTATATAAATGTTTAGTATTTTTTTCCAAATTACTTTTTTTTCCGTTTGAATTTTTCCCAAAGATTTTAAGCAGCACAACTGTTTCCAACATTGATAATAAATCAGTATATCAGAATGATTTCTGAAGATCATGTGACTCTGATGCTGGAGGAATGATGCTGAAATTTCAGCTTTGCATGACAGGAATAAATTGTAATATAAAGTATATGAAAATATAAAACTGTTATTTTAAATTGCTATAATGTTTCATAGTTTTATTTTTTTCTGTTTAGATCATGTAAATCTTGATGAACATGCATGCACATGAAACACTTTATCAATATGCTAATTATGAAGGAAGCACTTTGAATCAGTTTCTGCTCACAACAAAAAAAAAGGCATAATGGCAGTTTCCACTAAAATATTTTAGCGCTCCAGTTTAAGGAATCTCAATGCAATTATAAAACGCTGGTCGATGCATCAGTCGGTATTTCTAATATCCTTGCATCAGAGGCGCTTCCTTCAGTGTAATGAAGTCAGAGCGACCTTAAACTGTCAAGCAGTGCACGTCTTGTTTCCTGTGGTTGTGCTCGAGAATCAGTGTTGTAGTTTGGAAACATGAACGATTGACTGTGCTGCATGAGAAGCTTCATGTGGACTCGTGTGAGGGAGCATCTCTGCAGCTGCTGTTTGCACTGGAGGTCTAAATTTAGAGGATGACATCATCCACTTACAGCAGAGGAGATCTCTCAGGATGGATGGTTTCCACTCTGCCGTGTGTGCTTTAGATCCGAGAACACTCTACAGGAATTGTGTGTGTGTGTGAAGAGCTGGAAGAATAGCAGGAAGTGGAGTGTGAACCCTGCAGACGGTAAAAATGGTCATTTTCCCTGGAACACAAACTGTGGAGAAACTTATTACAGTGAATGGAGTCTGATGTGTTCACACAAAATCATCATATCAGTAGTCCACACAGTTCATGTGCTGTTTTCCCAGTGTTTTTGTGAGGAAAACGTTCATTAAAGGAGCAGCGTCCCATTCTAAAACATTATTTTGTTTATTATTTTATTTTTGTTTTATTTATTTATGTATTTCATATTTTATTTATGTTTGTCTGTTTGATCTGGTTCAGTTGGACTACTTTCATGAACTCTTATGAATACCAAGGATATATATATAAAAATAAAAAATAAAAGTAAAACATTAAATCTTAACCAGTAGCTCATTCTTTTTGGAGGCACTATGTTGTTATAACAATATTATTAATAATAATAATGATAATAATAATAAACAATTTAACAATAATAAAAATAGCATTATTGGTGTTATTATTATCAACAAAAATAATAGTATTTATTATTAATAATTGTTAATTAATAATGAATCATCATTTATTCTTAATTTATTTTTAAAAAAAGCAGGAACAGTGCACACACATGCAAAAATCACAATCTGTGTGGTCTTATAATTTTGTTAAGATTGAAAGACTTTTCCTCCTAAATATCTTTCATCACATGCAGTGAAAGCTGATGAGAGCGCTGCTTGTTTACATCAGAGAGCGCATGCTTGTTTCACGCAGCATACACTGTATTGTGCATTGTGACGAGTTGATGGGAAAAGAATTCTTAAAATGCATTCTAATTCTGAATAATTTGTAATAAATAATTATTCTCTCTATTTAGAAGTGCCCACGATAACAATATTGTGCATATTCAATACCGTGATATATCGCATCACCGAATACTGGCACATGTCTAGTTGGACAACAGGTTTATAAATGCTTCTCTAAGTTGTTTGAGGCGTGTGGCTTTTTCAAATGCACATTATAAACGACTCAAACTCACTCCCAAACTCCCTTGCAGAGGTCAAGCAGCATTTACTACTGTGCATATATATATATATATATATATTTAATTAAAACCACACTGTGTAATATTTGCGCCAGTTTAAAGTGCAAGTTATAATAAAATTACATTAATCTTCAGCATGACGCAGACCGACTTTTGTGTTTGCTGAGAATGATCAGGGGACAATTAATATCCAGCGATATCATCAACTTGATTGCAAAGATACTATTTAAACTGAACTGAGCTGGATGACGACATTTAACTGAAAATTGAGTGCTAACTATTGTCATTTTGCATTATTGACACAGTATGTTCCTATTTAATACTGTAAAGTGCTTTGACACACAATCTGTATTGTAAGGATAAAAGGAGGAGTGATGATAGTGTAAGACGAGAGAGGAACAGGCTGGACTTTATTTTGTGTTATGTTTCTGTTTGTGCGTGACAGTCGTCCTCGAGGGGCTTTTTTGTGTTTATTTTATTATTCAAGTTTTATTTAAATGTTCGTCGGTTCCCGCCTTCTCCATCCCTTGAATACGAACGTTTGTTACAGTGGGCTTGTTTATGCAAATGACTAACCTAGATTGCTTATTTAGAATATTCTAAGTTCATTTGAATTCATTTGAATTTTGGTTCTCCAGTGATTTAACTGAATAAGCTCCAGTAATTTTACTGACTGCAGAAGCTTTTAATGAATTGTAAAAACATTGATTCGTTTTTTTTCTAGTGAGCTGCTAGCACATATTTTGATTAGCATGAAGAAGCTGATGAATATCAAGCCTGCGGGTAAGGTATTGTCACTGTCACTCCTTTAAAAGCCACAGAAACAGCGAGAGCCGTGGGCACACAGACAGTGTGCTCTCATTAGTTACAGCACAGACACATTAATCAGCCGTGAGACGCCGCTGTCTTCTGGCACTGATGCACTGTGTGTCTTAATGCTCGAGTCGAGGCTTCTGAACCAGCAACCATGACACTCAACTCTTACACACTCCGTCAGACAGGAAGCACGTCCTGTGTGTCTTCTGTTTACGCTCTCTACAGCCTCACCGCAGGTCTGTTCATGTGCTCAGTAAACATGGCTAAACAGGTTTGCAGTGGGATAGTTCATCCAAAAATTGTCTGTTTACTCACCTCCAAGTTGTATGGGATTCTTTCTTCTGTTTCAACATTCTTCAAAATATCTTCTTTTGAGGTCAACAGAGGAAAGAATCTCATAAAGGTCTGGAAAAACTTCACGGTGAGGAAATGAAAATAAATTTTGGGCGAGCTATCCTTTTAAGTTCGTCACAGTTATTACTTTTGACTGGTCATATAAATAATTTAGTGGTGACAAATGATTAATCGCAATCAAAAATACAACTTTTTGTTTACATAATATGTGTGTGTTCTGTATAGTGTTGTCACGGTACCAAAATTTCAGTATTCGGTACCGATACCAGTGAAAATCCACGGTTCTCTGTAACAATTTCGGTACTAAAGCAAAACACAAACATATGCAAAAAAAAAAATAAAAAATAAATTTTGGAAAATGAATTCCTCTCTTAGGTAACCTAAATGTTTGATCATGCATTTTATTTTTGTTTTTACAATTGTGTAATTGTTGCACAATAGCTTACACAGTTAATATATATATATATATATTAAAGGTGCAGTGTTTTTTCCCCTGAATACCCCCCTCGCTGCCATTGGTCAGACAAACAGATAGTCCCGCCTCAAGCCCACCTCATTGGTTGACTCAGTATTACTGTGCTAGGTATAAGTTAATCACACAAATTACATTACATAAAAATATAAATCTCTACAATGCAACATATCATTTTAAAGCTCTACCAAGTTGACCTGTCTAATATTTTCTGTTTTTTCAAAACATATATTTTACATTTTATTTTATTTTTTATAATCAAACCACATGAATAGTGGACTGCATTAAATGGAGACTAAAAACAAACATTCCTGTTTTCACATACACACTGTTTTGGGGAACATTTAAATCACATGAATATTATTATTACATGCATTATAATGTAGTAGGGATTTTTTTCTGTGTGTGTGCATTTGTGATTTAAAAAATAAAGAAATTAATTCAATTAATATAATAAATATGCTCTTCATGCATATTCTAGATAAATATTTGCATCTCTTGTAGCTGAAAAAAAAGTACTATTACATAGATGTGGAATAAAATTTAAGGTGTGTTGCGTTGATGCTGTTTGTAAACTTTAAAATGAACTGCACCACCACTGCATTGCATGCTATTTCTGTGTACACTTACTGTTCCCGTTTGAAAACAGGTACATGTTGAGTTTTCATATCAAATACATACAGTGATGTAACCGTGCAGAAAAGCCATCTTGGGATTCCGTTCTCAAGTCTTTCCCATTGCGTGCTCTGATTCTGATCTGTGCCTGAAGCGAAGCAAACCAAACTGAGGGATAATAAGCTGCTCAGTCCTCGGGAAGCTCCATGTGCTGCGCTCCCATTGGCTGCCTCTGAAACCGATGATGTCATGTTTCAGCTTCTGTGGCGAGCAGGCATGGGATTCAGACGCACTTCCCATTACATCTACAGAGAAGAAGCGAGAGCCTCAGTTGCAGCTGCAGCAAAAATGACATGCAGCGTCTTTAATGCAGTGTTTTGCACTGTGTTCCCAGCCTGACCTGATTAAAGGCTCTCTTTTCCTTATGCCACTGCAGAAGTGCACATAAAAGAGTGCAACAGATCACGGTGCGTGTGCAGAAGGAATACATTTGTATAATGAGCAGATTTCACCATCCGTCTCCTCCAGCAGTGATTTATGCTCCCCGTGTGTTTGTGCACAGTGGAGTTCGCAGAAGACGCTGGCTGTTGTCTGATCAATAAAAACGCTCGCGTTTCCTCACTTCTCCTCCACGCAGCCAATCGCTCTAATGCAGTCCCCCCATCCCACCCAACCCCTCCCAGCACAGGTGATGTCATACTTTTCTGCCGGGCTTCTCTCCGTGCCTCTCACTCCTAGATGCGCCGTCTTCAGTGGCAGAGCGTCTAATCGATGTATGTGTCTCGAGGGAGAGTCTCCAGCCAGGGATGCACACTCGGAGGCTGGATGAAGCAGTGGGACGGACCCCAAAGCCGGATTCTGCAGTACTCCCCAGAAAGCGTCTGCATTGGGCTCGGTCTCCAGTGCAGCGCGGGACCAGAAGGGTGCACACGCATAGAGTTTTCTGCACTCCTGGAGTTGTGCTCGTGTGAAGTGGAAGTCTGTGGGGTGCTGATGGGTCTGGACGGGGTTCTGTAGGAGTGCACAGAATTGAGGGCTCATTTCTGGCGATCCCTGATGACAAAGATACTACGTGATTCTCTCGTTCTTTGACATCACGGCCAGGTCGAGTGTTTTTTAATCGTTAGGATTCTCAGAAGAACTCTCTCTTGCTTTTCTTGTTCGCTGGAAAGTTTCCCTCTCTTATTGAGACATGGCTTTCCTCGTCCGCTGCTATGCCAACTGCTTGCAGCCGTGGTCCTCCAAAGTAAGTGATGTCATATATGTGGTGTCTGTTGACTGCGTGTGTGTTGATGCTTTGCTGTGGATATGCATGCGGTTTTCCTTTCTGCTGCCAGAGACAATTCCCTGATTCTCATGAATCGGTGAAGGCTTGAATGCATCCCATTTCACAGAATATCCTGCATGCAGTGAATATCAGAAGTCAGATGTGTAGAAGACACCGTTTCACCATTTCTGAGCGTCAGTCAGGTGATATTACTGTACGTGAACATCTGTATGTCATTTCTGAGTGTTTCCCAAGCACTCCCCATCTGCCATTGTTCAGTCAAACTGATAGTCCCACCCCAAACTCGTGTGATTGGGCCGCTCAAATAAACAGAACAATATTCTGAAAGCATCGCAAAGTCACAGCATTTCACTCATCATCACGAAGTCAAGCTGCCAAAGAATAGAATGCATGTCAAGCAAAGCACACGTTCAATAAGAGAAACGATGTATTTGATTGGATGGTGAAAAGTGGGCGTGTCACACAGTGGTCAGAGTCTGAGTTATTACATTGATTATGAATGATTATGAAGTATAACATGCTAAGTCAGATGCGTTTGTGCTCTGATGGATTTATAGAGGAACTTTCCCACCTCTGAGCCGGAGAGAGAATAAATTGCATCAGTAGTTCACGAAACTTTGTTTCAACATGCAGTCAAGCCCAGACTTTACCAGCACGTGTCTGATCTGCGGTCGCTGGACACATGCAGTCTCTTCAGTGATGATTCATGACAGGAAGCCGCTCTAGTTCTGATGCTGCTACAGTACAGCTGGATGTGTGTGACAGGTGTGTCTTCCTGGTGTTTGTCTCCATTATGAAGCCCACAGGCGTCTGTGCACATTCACTTTTCACTCTGCTGTTACTCATTCACTAATACTGTAAACACTGAGACTATTGTATGTGTTTTATGCATTTGGTAGCCTAGGTCTAAAAAGAAAACTCAAACTCATAATTCACTTGCCCTTGTGTTGTCAGACCCGATCGACCTGCTTTCTTCTGTGATGCACAGATGGAGTTTAGCAGAATATGAGCAAATTATAGTTCACTTTCGTTTTGTCATTGTGGAACGCAACACAATATCAACAAAATCATGTATTTTTATTGCAATCCTACATAGTTAGATGATTAGATAAAAATAATCATGAAAAAAAATGCAGTTACGACCTGAAGTTACTGACACATTAGGGGCCATTGACAAAGAGCACGTTTTTTCATTGGTATCCTAATTATATAAAATGTGGTCACATTTTAGTTTGGGGACCATTTCTCACTTTTAATAGCTAACTAACTAACTAACTATGACTTTAACTCAATAAGCCCATAATTTGCTGCTTATTAATAGTGAGGTAGTTGTTAAATTTGCTATGGGATCGAATTAAGGGATCTACAATTTGGTTATGCAGAATAAGACAATATGTTCTTTATAAGTACTAATAAACAGCCAATATGGCAGTTATATGCACGCTAATAAGCAACTAGTTAATATTAAGAATTGGCCCCTAGACTAAATTGCTACCCAAAATGTGCATCCAATTCTGCCACAAAAAAAGGGTGAAATCCTGGAGGGACTTTAATATAGTGAAAGGCTCTGATGACTTACATTGTCAATCTGACTAACGTCTAATACACAGAGGATTTACAATGTAAGTAGTTCAAAGGTCACGCTATTTTCTAGGGCTCGCGATACGACTCGTATCATTGAACGGTTCTTGTTCCATCATTTATTTCTCTTTTTACGGTTTGATTCTGTTTGAATGCTGTCTTCAAACATACATTTCTTTTTCCTCTCCATTCGTGATTTACAGTTGACGTTCAGGAGGCTTGCTGTGATATGTCCGAACTGGTAGATCTCCATCATTCATAATTCATGAGTCGATAATTGGCCTTCAGCTTTTGTGTCTTGGCTTCACTTTCCAGCTCCATTAGTGTCCCGGGGTCTGGCCATCTTTGAACTTGGCAGCCAACCGCCTGGCAGTGTTATTAAAGGCCTTCTGAAAGCTATTTTCCCCTCTATACTGTTCATGGACGAGTGTCAGGGTTTAAGTTCTTGAATGTCAGGTGCTTTCACGTCCTGTTGGAGACTAATAAGAGCCTGCACTGACAGTCTTCAGTCTATCAGCTGCAGTTCTGGAACCTCCGTCATATACTGTACAACGCCACATGCATTCACAGCAGTGTTAGCTCAGCGGTAGAGTTACTCTCTCATTATTTGCACGTGCTTTTAAATGTTTCATTCGCACGCTGGTCTGACCTGTGCTTTTTCTGACCACCTGTCAAAAAGCGCCTTATTATTGAACTAAGTTATCATTTGAGCTAATACTGTCAAGACACACAAGGTTTATATGTAGACACAGTTGGTTATGTGTAAAATGAAGGTAAACAGTTGAGAGAAAAATGTATACGTACCTGTATATTAGATGCATGAAGCTCTTAAAGGGACAGTACGCCTATTAAACATGCAGCCTACTGTCATTACTGTCAAGGGATAGATCACCCTAAAATTTCATTTCTGTCATTATTTACTCACTGTCACGTTTTTCCAAACCTGTATTATTTTCTTTCTTGTGCTGAACACAAAAGAAGATATTTGAGGAATATGGAAAATCAAACAGTTGCTGGTCCACATTGAATTTGATAGAAGCAAAAAAATACTCTGGGAGTCACTGTGGACCAGCAACTGTTTGATTTTCCATATTCCTCAAAATAGCATTTATGTTCAGAAGAAGAAAGCAACTCATTCAGGTTAAAAACCACTTTTGAGTGAGTAAATGGTAGTATAAAAATAAAACACTATGACAGAATTAACAGACAGCTGACAGAATTTTTATTTTTGGGTGAACTATTCCTTTAACGTTAATAAAACAACAAAACATAAAGAGAAAAATCACTCACTGATTTTGACTGAAGAAATGTAATGCAGTTGTTTAGGAATCAGTTTATATAGTGTTTTATTTTTATATTTGTTCATTCAATTTCTTGACTGCTCCTGCTAAATACACCTATTGTACCTGAAAATAAAGCACTGTTTTATCGGCATGTGTAGTTGTAATGTATATCTTTGTTATTTAAAAATAATAATAGGGAAATTAGTTTGGCAGTAATGCTCAGACAGCTTGCAAAATAGTAAAACCAACATGACAAAGAATTGTGATTAAAATCGTGATGTTTCTAAAAAAAAAAAACTTTTTTGTTTGTTCCGTATCCAAATTGGTTGCACTCTAGAGCCCTGATATCGCCAACCCATACTTCCACAGCTGATTTCAGAAGTACACATGTGCAGTGCTCGTCACATCTCCTTGTTTTTTTAAGAGTCTTGTGCCATGAGCGTTGCATTTTCAGGGCACTGTCAAGATAAAAGTCTTAGGTACACTAACGTATCCTGTGACACAGTCTCAAATGCAAACCAGTGTTATTATTTAGATGCTATAGTTTTTATTCATATTTACATTTTAGTCGGTTTCTCACACAAAGTTATTATATGCACTTACATGTATGAATTTAGCAGATGCTTTTATCCAGAGCAACTTACACTGCATTGCATTCAAGGTATACATTTGATTAGTTCTATTTTTCGATAATTTTAGGTAATTTTAGTTACATTTTTCATAATTTAGTTGTGTGTTTGTGCCATTTTTATTAGTCTTGTTTGATTTCTATGTAGTTTATATATATATATATATATATATATTGTGTTGCAGATTAATATCTTTTATGACATCAAGCTAAACTTGGAAGAAAATAACAAAAACGTATACAAATAAATAATAGTAGATTGAACATGTTAGTTTTAGTTAGCCATAATAAATACTTTCAGTACTAAGCGACTGCAGTGTAATCATGTGAAGATGGAAATCTGATACATGACTTAACAGAAATACCATCCTGCTTGCACTTCACACATTAGGTTAGCCTCCGATTACCAAAACTGATGGTAAAAATTTCGGAGGCTCTGACCTTTGTTTTTGTTGTGCTTTGCCAATGGTCACGCCTTCACTCATAGATTTTCTTTCAGATCTGGTGTGTAACAGGAAGTGGAGGTAAGCTGCTCTCTCAAAGTGCAGCATTTGCCTTGACTCTTGACTCTTGCCTTGATAATTTAACGATGGAACAGAACGTGTCGAGGCTAATGCTGAGTGTATTGATCCCAATCGTCTAACCTTCCTGTCCACCTGACACCCTACACCTCCCAAGATAGAGCAGCTAAAAGCTCTCAGCATCTGTTTGAATAATATTCAGATGGTAAGAAGAGCACATCTTTGATTTGAAAGAAAGGTAAGGTCGACATTCGTCTGTTGTCTTTTCCCTGCTCTGTGAAAGGACTCCACATGTAAAGCGTGATGCTTTGGACTAAATAGTTCACAACAGCAGCAAGGCAAACTGTTACACCAATTGCAGAAAGACAGCCTGTTCTCATTAAGAACATGGTTTTCTCATTCCGTATATAAGTTAAACATTGGCCTTCTACAGTGCCCATTAAAGTTATCTGTTTCCATCAATATATGTTTTGTTTTTCGCTCATCCATAGAAGGACAGTGTTCCCTTTATAAAACCTCCACAGAAGACACATGTTGTGTGTACTCGGTGTGTTCGGGATGCATCTGTGATTCCCATCCCGAATCATTAGCTTTTGATCTTCCTATATTTGTTGTGTGAAGGCAGATGGGATCGGATCAGCCTTAATCACGCCATGAGTGCGTGACGTCATGCAGTTGATTGTGTATTCAGGTTCGGGGTCTGACATCGAGTGTCTTTGTAAGGAAGAGCTTGGGCTTTGCTTGTGGAGCGTACGGACAGGGCAGGGTGCCATATGATTATATATGTGTTTTTTTTTTTTGCCTTTTCAGCTGTTATAGAGCCAACATTTTCCCGATCTCAATAAAATTGTGCATGCTTGTTTAGAATCATATGATGCATTAACTTGCATGATTTTGTGAAGTTTTGAGTTTTCCTTTAAAATTCATAGGCTTTTGGGTGCACAAGGTAAAGACCATATTTTTAAATGACCCAGTTGTCCATATGCAAAAGTTCAAAGTTGAAAAATGTTGATAATTTTTGGACTAGACAGTCCACAGAATTGTACTGATCTTTTTATTGTTGTTGAATGTAAAACCCTAGGACCAGTTCCCGAAAATAGGTTTCTCAAAAAAATCCAAAATAGCCAAAAATGTACGCACTTGAACCCCTAATAATAATAATCCACACTGAATAATAACAATATCACTGTATTCACTGTGAATCAAGCTGTTCAGAGATGCCGAAAACATGCGCTGCTCAAACTGAAACTGTGAAGGGCTGCTCAACTTGTACATGTGAACTTTATTTACACTTTAATTCAGGTAATGCAGCTTGGCATTTCTGCTTTTAAACTCTCTGTCTGCCGTTTTACCCTTTTTACTGTTTTATTAAGGGCAGCATTTGCCCTGGATATTGTTTTCACTGGCATCTGAGGGCATTTTTTAATCTAATACTAAACCATCGCTATCATCAAACCTATTAAATGGAAGAAAACACAGAGGACATCACACACACATCGTCCTGTTGAAGTGTTGGTCAGTCTGGATGTTATCTAGTCTAGACGTGAGCGTAGTGGGATGCATTAATAATTCAGTGGAGTTCCCACAAGGACAATGTCCCATAAAGCCTCCTCATAAAAACATATCTTCCTTCTTAATTACCCGCAGTGTGTATATCTTTGAGAATTACAGTGAGGCTCAGACACACTGTTTATGTGAATACCATGCATTTCCATCCAGGTGAGCGTGCATCAGTGCGTCAGTCGTGTGTGAATCCTGGAGTCTGGCTCATTCATATTTAATCTCCCGTCATCATTAATTGAGGCGCTGGGGAGAGACCCTCGTGTGAGCGAGCAATTAGCAGCGCCTCTCGTTTGCCCTTATGCCACTGTTAGGAATCACAGATGCCCTTTACACAGCTGTCCGTCCGGCTCATTCACAGGATGAAAGGCCTGACACACATGCACTCTCATCTAAAGCTCCTCTGTTTAACTCTTGATCAACCACGTGATGATTTTACATGGAAAAATTTAAGAAAAGATGATAAATGTTTGCATTTGTAACACATCGTCATTTATAGTACGCATTTTATTCAAACACTTTCTGCTCTGTGTGTGTGTTGCTTCTCTCCCCTGCTATAAATGGAAAGCGCTAAAAGAGCTTCAGATGATGCTTTTTATTCTAACAAACAGTTGCACGGTGCACAGTCAAACACTGCAGGAAGCGAGAATGACTTTTGCATAAATTATTTTTATCCTGTCACACATTTGACTTTGACAGATCTAATATACCGTACCTAGTAGGTACAAAAAATCGCTTGCAGTAGCTCTGCTACTAAATTTATTTCAACATGGCAATCCATATACAGCTATGATCAGCTGTTCCTTCATCTTGGCTGAGCTTTTACCGTTGTTACAGGAAAGGATGAAGGATAATACAGTGAAAACTCCTCTTCTCGCGTCCGCCCTAGGCCCTCGACCCAAACATCTCAGGTTTCTCAATATAACACATGAGAGAAGTAAGAAAAAAAAAACATTTTTGAACATTATCAGAACATTTTCCTTGTTGCGAGTGGTGCAGATGCAGCCGCTGTCACCAACGATGAAGAGGATGCAATGCCCACTCGTCGGAAAAGGCTGAGCCAGTTCTCCAGCGATGATTACAGAGAGTCCAGCCGAGACGAGCGGGAACAGTTCTTGCTGGAGCCATGTATTCCACCAGATGAGGATCCCATTCAGTGTTGAAACGAAAACACGAAGCGCTTCACAAAATGTATTCGCTTAGCACACCGTTATTTGTGAGTCCCGTCAACGTCTGTGGCGTCAGAGCACGTTTTCTCCGCGGTCGGCCTTATTGTTAACCGCCTAAGGAGCCGACTTTCCCCCAATCATGTTTACATGCCCGTATTTCTTAACAAGAACATTTGAAACAATAGAAAAAAAGCAAAAAAGATTTGCTGACAGTTTCAAAGTTAAGTGTAGGCTACGCTGCAGGCTGCTTTACGTTTTTTCTTTGTTCACTTTTTTTTTTTGGCTTTTAATCTGTAATTTTGTTTGTTTGCATGCATTGTCAAAGGTTTTCAGCTACAAAACACGATGTGTAATGTTCAAGCTTATTGTGTGTAAGCTTGTTCAATAAATGTTGCTGAAAATAACTTCTGTCTCATTAAACTTAATTTAAATAAACGAATATTCGAATATTCGTTTTTTGTGAGCTCAAATATTCGATGTGATATTTGCAGAAAACGCCCATCCCTAGTACCTAGTTGGTGACTAAAAGTTTTTTTCGTTTCATCTACATATAGCATGATTAATCAGCATGTTAAGAGCATTTCTTTGTAAACAATTTTGTACTTAAAATTATTTGCAGATGGCTTTGTTAACTTTGTTTTCTATTCACGATGAGAGCATTTGGATTATATATATATATATATATATTGTTTGTTTTTAGCTATATTTTAAGCAAAATATAAAAATGACTTAAAAATTAAATGCTGAAGCTCCATACAGTCTCTTTTCTCAGTCACACGGGTATTGAAATATATATAAAAAATAATACTCTGATAAAACGTCTGATCGTAGCTTTTAATATTCTAATTGGGCAACTTATGAAACATCAGTTGCTTTGGCTCTTGGGGCCCAATATCCTTATCTTTGCTCTTTAGTATTGTTTTTTCTTTTACAAAGCACTGCTGCTGCCCAGATAGAAACATAGAGGAAGGAAATATAGACTGCATTACACTGCATATCTTAATGCACAGATCCGATCTTTTGACCAGATCTGATTTATCTTTGCTTTTCTTTAAGGCGAACACAGGTCACTCATGAGCTGCACTGTAAATTATGTCCTCAATTCAACATTTCTCACTTCCTGTCTTGTCTGCACAGCTTCCTGGTGACCTCAGCAAGATGCACCTGACAGACCACGCCCACCAGCAGATGCACATGCCGCCCAGCCAATCAGGATGCAGCATTGCCAGTGACTCGGGGAGCAGCAGCCTATCAGACATCTACCAGGTACAGCCACTTCTTCTCCTGATCACCTGAAGAACGCTCGGTGCTCAATTTAAAAATAATTTAAAATTCTGTGAGCATTTTTAATTGATCAAACCAATTATTGAATCAGTATTTTGAGCTGACAGTTTTAAGTATTTAAATTGTGGAAAAATAGCTTTCCCATATGGCAAAAAAATAAAAATAAAATTTTTAGATATTTTTTAATAATATATTTTCTAAAATAGAATAAAAAAATATTTATGTGAATATATTTTTTATTTTTATATTTTTATATTTACCAATATACTTGTGTGTTTATATATATATATATATATATATATATATATATATATATATATATATATATATATATATATATATATATATATATATATAAATATAATTTTTTTTTTTTTTTTCTTCTATTTTTGAAAAATATGACACTTTACAATGTATTAAGTAACATGAACGAACACTGAACACTACATTTATTACACCCTTTATTAATCTTTGTTAATGTAAGTAAATCAAATAGAATGGTTCATTGTTTATCTCAGTTCACAGTGCATTAACTAAAGTTAGCAAACACAACTTGTGATTTCAATAATGCATTAGTAAATACTGAAATGAACATTAACTAATAATAATAAAAGCTGTAGAAGTATTGTTCATGTTAACTAATATAGTTAACTGATGATACCTAATAAACCTTATTGTAAAGTGTTACCAAATAGATATTTTAAAAGCATTTAAATATATATTATGCCCTCCGTATAGTTAAATCCAAGAAAATGCATTCACGCATTTCACATTTGAAGAAAAACAATTTGCTGTCTGTAACACGCAAAAACAAATGCCACACTTGAATAAAAATAAATAATGTGTAATAGTGCCATATGTGTTCTAATTCAATCAGCATTTATGTTTGTCAAGTTTAAATGAAAAGAAGCGGTTAACATTTTGATCTTTCAACACAGTTCTGTCATTATATGAACACATCACATCGAGTCTCACACAGAAGGAGCTTGTGACACGCTTTGAGTTCTGGTTCCTCTCTGACTTTCTCAGTAATTTGTGTATTTTCTGTCCTTCCTGTCTCAACTGCAGCTCAGTAAAGCTCTGCGATCTGCAGTTCCTTTCAGACATACTTATCTTAACAAGCTGGATTTCTCAATGAAGTACACAATGAGGAATTAGATTTCCACTGACAAAAGAATAAGATACATTTTCATAATTCTGCTCATATGAAAATACTGAATGATATCAGTCATATATGTACATTCACTGATTGTGTGCATATGTATTTGAATGGCATAATGCATGTCATGATTTAAATACTGGTGAAATTAGATATTTGAAAACACTAACCGAATCAGATCAGTCTGAATCCTGACAGTGAATAATGGTTTATGATTAAATAAGAATCAGATGAAAGGGAAGATGCATTAGGAGTGTGTTGACTCCCTCTGGTGTTCACATGTGAGAAACAACTAGTCTTGTGAGTTATATATCGCATTGTGTGCATGCATAATGTGCATTAACATTGTATTTTTACACTGCTGACTATTCATAGGTTTGGATTAAAGAACACAAGTAAAATATTTAATGTACTTAATAAATGAAACTACTATATGTTACACTCATTCCTCTTCATTACACACATGCACTATAAGCCAATAAACACACAGTCTACGAGATGCATTTTAATATCTGCAGCTCTTCACATGCAGCTCTTGACAGGAAAGCATGCAAACACAGAACCAGAAGCAGTCAATCTCGTGAAAGTTTCTTCTTAGCAGAGATTACATTGACATTAATGAGAAAGGAAGTGCTTAGGAGCAGGGAAAGCATGGGACAGAAGCCTTTCCTAAAACTGAGCAGCCGCAGCCAATGCTGTTTGTTCCTCCGCAGGCCACCGAGAGCGAGATGGGAGACGTGGATCTGTCCGGCCTGCCCGAAGCTCCTGTGGACTCTGAGGAAGAGGAGGAGGATGAAGATATCGAGCGCTCCTCCGAGGCTCTTCTGGGCAGAGATCTGGTGCGAGAGTGTCTGGAGAAGGATGCGGTGGATCGGACCGATGATGACATCGGTAATGCTCTTGCTGCTTGATGAAGAGAACAGGAAACAGGGTTTCTGTTGATATTCACTTCACATTCACTCTTCCACAAATTGAGGCTTAAAAAGGAGCAGAAAGTCTCAGATTGATAAAGGCTAGTCATTAAATAGTGCATGCATTGCTTAAAATGAATACCCATGAAATGAATGTCGTCTTCAGTATTTTTGCATTGTTTTCGGATTCATATATCTAAACATCCTTTAAATCGAGATACATTTACTTGAGATGCTATATGAAGTCTTGTTTTCTGAGAAATGTAGACGTTTTATCAAGGCTGCATCAGAAATACAGAAAAAAGTAACACTGTGAAATATTATTGCAACTTAAAATAACAGTTTTCTATTTTAATATACTTTAAAATATATTTTATTTCATTGAATTTTCATCAGCATCATTCCTCCAGTCTTCAGTGTCACATGATCCTTCGGAAATCATTTTAATTGCTGATTTATTGTCAATGTTTAAACAGTTGTACTGCTTAATATATAAATTTTTTTCTGGAAACTGACTTTTTTCTGGATTCTTTGATGAATAAAAAGTTGTGAAAAACAGTATTTATTCAAAATATAAATATTTTGTAACAATATAAACCACCATTTAAAAGTCTGGGTCAGTGATTTTTTTTTCAGTTATTTCTTTTTTTATTTTTTATAAATTAATACTTTTATTCAGCAAGGACGTGTTAAATTGATAAAAAGTGATAAAGTGATAGTAAAGACTTATATTGTTAAAAAGTAATGTTTTTCTGTTATTAATCATTTATTAATAATATATTTGTGATAAAAAAATGTATAAGCTATTATTAAACTTAGACTTAATATTTATTATTATTTATTTTATTTTTTTGTAAAAAATAAAAATATCATTGCCTGCTCTCCAGACCCTTATATTTGGAGAACGTTGATGCATTGTGTTCCCTTCAATTCATTTCTCAAACTTTCTTTACTTGGTCTCAAAAAAGCTCTTTAAAAAGTTTTACATTTACCTACATGAAACCTTAAGAAACCCTGTTTTACTGCTCTTTCTTCAAAATCAAAAATCAAAGAATCTCTTTTCAAAAATGTGTTTGAAAATCAGAACAACAAAAAAATGTCACAATGCCAAACAGTGTAATGCTAAAGGAGTTCATTTACTGCGTGCACAGTAATCACTTCTTGTGTTTTTTAGTCCAAATGACAAGCAAACATCACACTTTCACTCACATGTCTCTCTACAGAGCAGCTCCTGGAGTTCATGCATCAGCTGCCGGCCTTCGCTAACATGACCATGTCTGTCAGGAGAGAGCTGTGTCGGGTCATGATGTTCGAGGTGGTGGAACAGGAAGGCACCATCATTCTTCAGGACAAACAGCAGGTAGAGACATGCCATGAGAGCATCACTAGTACTAGTAGTGCTGGTAGCTTTCATGAATTAAATTTAAGCCTTGTTTAAATGCAAATGTATGGCATAAAAACAAATAGACGTCTATATGATCGTACACACAAAGTCATGAGCCCCAAAACTGACAAAACATTGATTTGTGATGATCTTATTCAGAGATCTGGACTGTTATTTTAGACCAGGTCGGTTTATTTTTAAAGCACATTTCATACACATAGACGTGATTAAGAGAAGAAGAGAATAATGTAAGAACTGAGAGATGATCCATGAAGACAGCAGTAGAAGAGTCGTTTTTTGTGTTAAGTTGAGCAGTCTGTAATGAAACCGAGCAATTATGTTGATAATTACTCTTTGAAGCACATCATAAATGAGTTTAAAGAGGAGCTGAGAAGGGAAGCGCACAGAGACATTTAGCCGTGTTATTTGTGTGTGGGCTACTGTGAAGATCAACAAGACAAACACACTTCTGTGTTGATGAGAAGGAGACAGAAACACATGGAGTGGAAGGAAAGGTCAAGATATTTCAGCAGATTCACACACACACACACACACACACACTGAACATGAACGGAGGCACTTTACCTTTTTAGACTGGGCGATATGGCCAAAAATATTATCGCAATGTTTATTTCCACTTCATACAATATCGATATTTAGCACGACACACATTTGTAAATAATGGGGAAGGAAATGCTTTCCATGTTCATTGTGAATGAATGTGAAGATAAACTGTTCACAATTTAATTTAGGGCCCCATGACATCTGTTTTATTACCTCCTAAATTCTGTTTTCCCTTTTATTTTTTTACTGGATGATTCAAAACACATTTTAAAATTGTGTCTAATTAAATGCATTAATAAAACTTTAGTTAATCTTTTAAAATGTAATGAAAACATCATTTACAACAAGCATTGCATTTTTTTTTTATCAAATAAAATGCTGCACAACCACACTGTATAACTGTATAAGTTAAATTCCTTGATTATTTGATATTACAATTATTATTATTATAACTTGAGATTTAGATTTTAGTATACATTGTTAATATATTTCTGTCATAATTTCTTCAAGTTAAACTGGACTTTTATTTTGACAGGTTGATGTAAAGGTTTTTCAGTTTTAGTATGTATATGACAGTACTTTTCTCAAATTAAATGGTGAAGAGCTTGTGAAGTGACTCCCAGAGCAGCTGTGATTATGAGATAATGTGTTTGAGTTTGTGTATCAGACGAAACTAAGCCATTTATTTGCACAGAGACATGCAGGATATGCAGAGTTAGCCTATTAGTGACATATACTGACTGCTGTTATCGCATTTATTTCTGCTGTTAGCTGAATCCTTATTGAGCTTATCATGATCCATGGAAGGCCATCTCAACTGTTGTTCACCACAATGATAGCATCTGTAACAGCCGATCTGACATGCATAAAACTCATTTGACGTCTGTTGTGAGATCACAGTGCACTGTTGTGTTTGCAGCTGGACCTGTGGTACGTGATCCTGAATGGTGCTGTAGAGATCAGCTATGGAGACGGCCGGATAGAGATCCTGTGCATGGGCAACAGCTTCGGGATCTCGCCGTCTCTAGACAGACAGTTCATGAACGGGGTTGTGTGCACAAAAGGAGAAGACTGCCAGGTGAGAGCAGAGCATGTATGCAAGCTCATTTCTGCCCCGTGAGAAGAAAATCATAATTATGAGATGCAAATTCACAATTAGACATTAGCCGATATATGATAATGCAATATATAACGGTAATGAATATGCATGGTATTGCTATCGTGGGCACTTCAAAATACTGTGAATAATTATTTATTACAAATTATTCTGATTTTTTTAAATGCATTTTAAGAATAGTTTCCCTATCAACTGTCACAATGCATAACACCGCTATATGCTGGGTTAAAGATGCATACGCAATTAGATGCACATGGCAGTACATGTGAGAGACGCTCTGGATGAAAGCGCACATTCACTCTCTGACAGCAGATGGCGCTAAACAGCAGAAATTTAGCTTTTACCCTGGAAACCCCCCTAAACAAAACAGCTGCACTGCTTTCTAAAAGCATATAGATGCATATCGACCAAATGCTTAAATATTTAGACTTAATAGGCTGTTTATTTAAAAACAATTCTTTTTACATTTTAGTCTGGACTACAACATGCCTTCGATATTGTTTGAAAATGTTCAGATTTTTTATTGTTTGGACAGACTTTAGGCTACATTAAGGTTCTATTAATTAACATTAACTGCCAATGAACACTTAATATTAATATTAATATTCATTAAACTTAAGTAATTTCAATATTTAATAACACGTTAAAATCAAAAGGTGCAACTGTGTTATTGAACTAACAGCTGTATTTTTTCTAACATAGATGAATAACTTCACTTACAAATGTAGCTATTACTCAATATTAATTGTTAATGCATTAACTAAGATTAACTAATGAGATCATATTGTAAAATGTTACTTATTAATCTTTATAATTGTTTTGCGCTTTAATCCGTGTGAAATGTTTTGCTTTGTATATGTTTTGCGCATTACTTTATCGTATGTAAATGTTCAGTTCTTTTTGGTTATAAGAAAAAAGCCTGTATAAACCTGTTATAGTTTGACAACACTTTTTTGCAACAAAATTTAAATACCGAGATAATACCGTATACCGCGATAAAACATCAATTAATCGCAACATTAAAAATTTCATACCGGCATATGCCTAGTCACAATTATGAGATAAATTTGAAATTATAGTATAATGTGTCACATAATTAGAAGATAAAATATCAATTAATAGAAATCATGAGAAAAATAATGAATCATAAAAATTATGAAATAAATAATTTGGGAAAAAATGAATTATAATATACACATATACACATGAATTATAAATACATATATTATTGTACTATGTTATATAATTATCTTGTAATTATGAGATTCAAAATTGTCATAGTTTTAAGATTATGAGATACTATGTATGTATAATGTATAACTATTTATAAACTATGTATAAAATTATGAGATACTATGTATGATTGATGAGTCAAATCTATGACATATTAAGTCGTAATTATGAGATAAAGATGAAATTATAAGATAATATTTCATAATTATGAAATAAGTAGACATAAGATTTTTTGACATACTAAGTCATAATTATATATATATATATGTATATAATGATAAATTATATTAATGTACAATGATATAATTATCTTGTGATTATGAGATAGTCCAAATCATCACAAACTGTCATAATTATAAGATAAATTAAAAATTGTGAAATACTATGTATTAATTATTATATACATATATTAATTATTAATCACAAAAAGTGTTCTCGTAGCTTCGTAAAATTACGGTTGAACTCCTGATATCACATGGACCATTTTAACGACGTCCTTACTACTTTTTTGTGCCTTGACCATGGTAAGACCCTTGCTGTTTATGGAGAGTCAGAGAGCTTTTGGATTTAATAAAAAATTACTTAATCTTACAGGTTTGGAACGACACAAGGGTGAGAAATTAATGACAGAATTTTCATTTTTGAGTGAACTCTATCCCTTTAGGTCGTAATTGAGATAATGCTGAAAACATTACACACTGTCATAATTATGAGTTAAAAAGTAACAATTGTGAGATAAAAGACAAAATTATGACAAAGTCGAAACTAACATATAGTTGTAATTATGAAATAAAGAATTTAAATGATTAGACAAGTCAAAATTCTAAGTCTATTATGACATAAAAATACAAAAGCAGGGAAGATATTTTGAAAGTCATTGGGGTCCAAACAGCTTTGACATTTGGATCAACATAAAGGTGAGTGTTCATTTTTGGGTGAACTTTCCCTTTAAATGTGCAGCACAAACCACCTTTGTGAACTTCTCATTGGTCTGCATCACAACGCACATGGTAAAAACACTCTCAGTTTCACAAACCCTCACAGTTTCCATCAACATCCTCCTTTCTTCTTGAAATAAAATGTTTGCAGAAGTACTAACCCTCAAGTTGATCCAAACCTGAATGATTGAATAATCCTGGAAATTTTGAAGAAGCTGCATGCTAAAATCTTCTGAAATCACGTAATAGCTTAGTGTAAGGAACCCACTGAAAGTTAAATAATAAACAAGGCCATGGGGAATGCATGAACCAATAAAAACCTAACCTTGAATGCAATGCAAGTAGCTTTGGATAAAAGCGTCTGTTAAATGCATTAATGTAACGTTTTTATTCAGTTGCATGTTACATTACATGAAACACATATAATAAGTGATATATTTTCAATTCAAAGTCAGTTAGTTTGCATCACTGTATATAACTGTCAGGTGTTATATTTTTGTCATGAAACTTACATCTCATACACTTCGAGGCATCACACTGGAAATCATGCTTCACGAACTTCTGTGAACAGAAAGGCCCGCCTTCTTTGACTTGATTGGCCATCTCAAACAGTTTGACATTGACTAGTGCTGGTTTTCAACTTAACAACAAACAGATCAGTGCAAAATAATGTCTAAAGAGATTTTTGGGTGGTTCATGTCCTGTTAAATGTCTGCATACTCACACTTCATTAAATTCAGAGTTGGGAGTGTCACTCTGTGATGGTCAGGGTCCGAATGCAAATGCCTCCTGATATAGCAACACCGCTGATTCCCTAAAAGAAAGTCTCCACCTCAACTTCCTCTTGCGCCATGAGTCCGACGCTCACGCACATCCTCTTAAACACATTGCACTAAGCGCGCTCCACTCATGAGTTGGTGCTTTGAGTATCCGTGTGTTGTGCAGACTAACCTCCTGCTCTACTATCAATTTATTGCTCTTCCTCATGTTGTTGTGGACCAGTTTGTGTGCATCGCACAAGAGGACTACTGCCGCATCCTCAACCATGTGGAGCAGAACACACACAAGGAGGAGGAGGAGGGCGAGATCGTCATGGTCAAGGAGCACCGAGAGCTGGACCGCAGCGGCACCAGGAAGGGCCACATCGTCATTAAGGTGAGGAAGAGTCACCCTAGTTTAGAATCGATCGTTGTTTTAGGCTGCTGTTGTAAGATCTTGTCAGCAGTCAGTTTAATGCTGCTCAAATGATGTGGCAAAAATATCAAATGACGGCCAGTTTGAAAAAGAAGCATCACATCATTGAGACACTAACCCGAGGTAAAGCCTTGGTATAGAACGCCCTTGATCACATCAGATCAGGGGTTAAAACCTGGCTTAACTCAATACATGTATGCTTTATCTTTATATCTGTAGATTTCAGTTTCATTACATATCTTTGAAAGCCGTGAGCTGTTTCTCCACTTCAGCAGCACTTACATACAACAAACTTAACTGTTTGATTCCTATCTCTATTCTGAATTTTTTTTTTCATATAGAGGGGTTTGTTCATAGCTGTATATGTAAATTAAATATATTCTCTTTCTCTAAGCTTTTTGATGTCAGTATGTTACATTTAATAGTAAGCTTAAGAATCAAAGTTAGAATACATTACCTAAAATGAGTAATTTGGATTATGTTAACAACTACAATTTTCATCATGTAATCTGTAATCAGTAACAAACTAAACCACAATTTGTAACGCAGCACTGTAACATAGAAACCGAATAGAAACCTCCCTGTCTGTCTGTCTGCATGCTCTCTATCATGTGCTCTTGTGTTGTTTGTATCAGGGCACTCCTGAGCGTCTGATCATGCACCTGGTGGAGGAGCCGTCAGTGGTGGATCCCACTTACATTGAGGACTTCCTCCTGACGTACCGCACCTTCCTGTCCAGCCCCATTGAAGTGGGCAAGAAACTTCTGGAATGGTTCAAAGTGGACAGTCTCAGAGACACGGTCAGTATGTGTGTGCATCAGTCTCTCTGTTCCTTACAGTGTTGTTTTTGTGGTAAATAATGACATATTTTGGGATCTGGCAGGTGACGAGAATCGTGTTGTTATGGGTAAACAATCACTTTAACGACTTTGAGGGTGATCCGGTCATGACTCAGTTCCTGGAGGACTTCGAGAAGTTACTGGACTCCTCGGTGAGTGTCGACATCAGACGAACCCAGACAGGTTTCCTACAGTCGAGAAAAAACATGGACAAAATCAGGGAATCCTAAAATAGGGATTTTTAGACCTGGAAAAGTAGCATAAAAAAGCACTCTGAAATATTTAAAAGAATGAATGTCTCTTTAGTTAAATGAAAATATATTATAGTATATATACTCCATTTATATTATAAAAGTTACTTTTTGACCCACATAGGTAGGACTTAAGTACATCTTTCACTCAGGCACTTCAGGGGACCTTTAAAGCACGACAAAGGTTTATTAAAACCCCTTCAAGGCTAGTTATTTCACTGAGTGGCCATCTTCAAGACGCCTTTCAGGCAGCTATATCAGTACCAGATTATTTCCAGAGCATATGTACAGTATCATGTATAAACAAGAGTTGATATATTTCCTAAATATGGGTTTCATTGAACTGTGTCTCAGAAAATGAAGGGTCATCTGCGTCTGCTGAACATCGCGTGCGCTGCTAAAGCCAAGTGTCGTCAGATCACCCTGCAGAAGCCGTCCAGAGAGTCTCCGCTGTTCTTCACCCTCCAGGGCGGCAGTGAGCGCAGCATCGGCATCTTCGTGGAGACTGTGGAGGAGGACAGCAAAGCGGCAGAAGCAGGGCTCAAGCGTGGAGATCAGGTACAGATTACAGCAGCTCTGCTCTGCACTGAACAACACTCACCGTATAAATAGTTCAGCATGAACACAATGCGCCTCATATGTCCTCAGATCCTGGAGATCAATGGGCAGAACTTTGAGAACATCTCGTACTCCAAAGCCATGGATATCTTGAAGAACAACACACACCTCTCTCTCACTGTGAAGACCAACATCTTCGGTATGTCGCAGAACATACAGATCGTTCTTATATCACAATACTGCTTCTTGCTGATTGGCTGACAGGTGTTGTGAGGTGTTGAAGTAGTTTCCTGATCTCGGACAGTTTCTTGAATTTGAGAAAATTAAAAGTTGCCTTTGAATAGGATTCTTTTAGTACTTTTGTGGAAGCACCATGACATCATCTAGTCCGATTGATAAGTAGCTGCTAATTTAATTAAATGCAAAAAAAAAAAAAAAACTGAAGCACCACAAAAATTTAGAAAAACATTTGGCTAATAAAGCAGTGTTTCCACCCCATGTGTGCAAAAGATTAAAACGATCCCTTATGACAATGAAAGTTCGAATTGCTGTTGTATTAAAAGCAATCAGATTACTTTTGATATGCATCTTACAGCTTATTCAGTAAATGTGAATCCATTGTAGTTTAAGAGCATGTTTGCTTGTTTTGTCCTTTGTTTTGGAGGTCCTCTTATATTAGATTAACATGCAGTCGTGGTTAAACATCCCTTATTTTCTCATAATATACATTGCATTGTTCTCACAGAATGGGCGCCTGAAACAGTCCGTTCAAGGATCAGTGTAAAAATACATTTAACCACTGACTCTTCACATCCTCATCCTTTCTTCCTGGAAAGTGGTTTTGCTTTAACAGCACAGAAAACAGCGTCTTCTAGACATGAGAGTGACACAATCACTGACGACTCGTTTCAGGCAGTTCACAATCGATTGATTATTTCGGAAGACGATTACTCCATTTGTTGTGCACTTTGATCTTTGACCTTTAAGACTCACAGGCAGAATGGTAAATATCTGAAAGGTAACATCCAAAAAAGATAGGGATGCACCGATATCACTTTTTTCAGAACAAGACTTATACTTTCATTTTTGGTAATCACCGATACCGATACTGATACTGATACCGATACTGATACCTATATTTCCATAGCACTTGTAAAAAAATTTGTTAATATTGGGTAAAGAAACAAAATAATTATAATTACAAATACATTTGCTAACACTTTACTTGAGGAACCAATTCTCAAAGTTAGTTGCTTATTAGTATGCATTTACTAACATTGTTTGTTAGTACTTATAAAACACATTCATGTTTTATTCTGCATGAGGATTTTTTAATCCGTTAATCCATCCCATGCCTAAACTTTACAGCTACCTCACTGACTATTAATAAACAGCAAATTGGGAGTTTATTGAGGCAAAGTGATAGTTAATAGGTGCGAACTGAAGTGTAACCAAGTTTTTGACTTTGTCGCAGTTTTTAAAGAGCTTCAGAGCCGCGTGAGAAACGAGAAGAAGAACGGCGGTCCTCACATCCCTAAGATTCAGGAGAGGAAGAGCAACCGCTTCTCCATCCCAGATCTGCCCGGTGACTTGGAGTTCCCCTCGGACAGCAAGAGCCGCAAGAAGTTGAAGGCCAACACAGTGTCTGGAGGACGCAACAAGATCCGTAAGATGTTGGAGAAGACCAGATTCAGCATCCTGCCTCCGAAGCCCTTCAGGTAAAGACTTGTTCTTGAGTGGATGTTGGTTTATAGTCTAGTTGAGTTCACGTCCTCTCCTGAGCCTCCATTAGCTGCTTATCGCCTCATGACATGCGCAAGGAGTTACACGATTCCTCCATCAGCATCGCTGCCACACTCTCAGTGTCTCTTGAGGCGTTTCACTGCAAGACATTCTCACGCTCTCACAGGGTTTAAACAGACCTCCATCCATCCATCAGTTTCATTTCCATCATTGTTGTTTTCTGTATGTTTTTAAAATAATGCAACTAATAATAACTAAAATCTATTTAACTTTATATATTTACATAATCATTTAGCAGAGACTTTTATCCAAAGCCAAAGTGTGTAGGTGTGTGTGACTGAGTGTGAGTGTGTGTTTGAGCACTTCACAGGCTTGTGTTTATGCTTCACCTGAGTGCTTGATGCTTGTAGTAGTTGACATCACGTGTCTTCTGTTTTTATGACTGCTTCACTGCACAGGGGACTGTTTGGGTAAGAAACACCTGCTCAACACACTCTCTCTCTCTCTCTTATGTAAAAATCATGAAGTCATAATGTTGGGAGTAGTGCAGCACAAACTGCCAGAAGAGATCGTTTGGGTGAACATGTTTCATGTTGTTTCATCCTCATCCCCAGTGTCTTATTGTGCATGCTCACAACACGTCACTGACACTGTTCCTGTGTGTTCATAAGGAGTTGCATCACATCCTAACCAGGCACAGCATTTCCAGCAGCCAATCAGAGCATGACGTTTCACATACAGCTTTGGGGATTTTTGACTGGAGTCACCCAGCTCAACATAACCGATATCACATGCCTCTAACATGTTGACTAAAGCTGTAATTGATGAGGAAGAGAGCAGTTGTCTCATGTCGTGCCTGTTTAGGTGTTGTCTGCCATTGGTCAACATGTTTTCCTTATGTAGATGAACAGTGCAGTGTCACACTTCCTTTGTAGTAGTCATTCTTTTCGCTTCCTGTTTCTGTGAAATCACCAGCACTGTTTGTCACAGGACCTGACACCATAATATACTACTATCATTCTAGTGTAATACTCTGGTAATATTCTGACTGTGTAGTATGTTTGATTGTACTCACACACACTTTCTGTAGGTCCCATCCAGAGTCCGATAAATCTCCATCCGTGTGTGTGATACTCATGTGCACAGAAGCCCATTTCTGCCATCCCAAAATGTTCAGTCTCAGAGTCGAATTTGAATTTTGAAACGTAAGTCCTGGAAAGCCAAATTTATGAAGAAGTGCTTGAAAAGTGCTTGAATTTTTGAAAAGACAATATATATATTAAATTAGTGTTTAATTTATTTTTATAAAACAAAAAAACAAATTAACAATGTGGCCTGTCTAATATAGTGCCATATAACATGAAAAGTTTAATTGACTGGCGTCATTATGACTTTATATGTCATATTTATGACTTAGAATGTCAAACTTTGTCTTTTATCTCAGAATTTGTACTTTATCTTATAATTATGACAATATCATGATTTGACTTTTACCTCATTCTTTTTTAACTATCTATTTCAGACTTTATCTCATAATTATGCCAGGTTTTACTTCTCTTGTGACTTTTTGTCTTATAGTTTTTGACTAAGTATATCAATTTATCTCATATTTGTTTTTTAACTTATAATAATGACACAGCATGTCATGACTTGTCATGAAAATGTCTAAATTTCATATGTCAGTTTATCTCATTATGCTTATTAACTTACATTTATGACATGGTATGTCATGACATAATTTTGACTTTAAATATTTTATCTCATAATTGTATCTTTTTTCTCATAATTAAGATATAGTATTTAATTTCAGTTTATCTTGTGACTTTTTATCTCATAATTTTGACTTGGTATGTAATTTTATCTCATTAATATGATTTTTATCTCATAATTATGGCATAGAATGTCAGTTTAAATCTTTAGAATGTCAGTTTAAATTTTTAGAATGTCAGTTTAAATTTTTATTTATCTCATAATTCTGATTGTGAATGGGCTTGCACACGTGTATCTGAGTGATGTGCTTGGTATCAGTTTGAGGTGATCTTTGTGCACTTTGTGTTGATGTTTCCTGCAGTATCAGATGTGTTGATGAGGATGATGTCATGGAGTCGAGTGATGATCTCTCAGAGCAGATCGTCTGTGTTTTCTCTCTGCTCTGAGAGTGAGACAGAAGCATGTTAATTAGCCTGTTTGTGTAAAGGTCAGCGTCTGATTGGCATGGAGTTTACCCATGAGACAGCCCTGTTTCCTCTCGTCTGAAACGTCATGTTTTCTTGCCCTTCTTTTTCTGCATTTGCCCATCTCAGCCTCGTGTCTCATTCATTGATTGTGTGTGTGTGTGTGTGTGTGTGTTCATTCTTTGTTTGTGTCTGTTTAGAGTGCTTTCACACTGAGGCTTTTGGCATCACAGTTTGCTTTTACTTTGCAGCATTTCTCCAGCTCACATTCTTCGTATACATCGCAGCGGATGAATGCGTGTGTAAACAGCAAAAAGATTCATCAGAGCTGTTACTCCAAGACTTTCTCTAAAGCATCTTCACTTTTCCTTTGACATCACTTAAGGTTTTCTGGATGATGTTAACCAGTTGTAAATCCACTTTCGGTCTGGCTCATCCCGTTCAGTCAATCAAGTGTGAAAACGGCCTAAATGTACATGTGAAGGGTTTCTGCAGGTCTTAAAAAGCCTCAATTCACCCTTCTACAAATTCAGGCCTAAAAGGTCTTAAATTAGAAAATTCTTACATTTATAATATCACAAATACAACTGAATCTATTCATTCAAAGTTAACGCTGCAGCCCATCTAATATAGAGCAATATAACATGAAAAGTTGAATTGACTCGTGTCATTGACATTTTATCTCATAATTATGACTTAAAATATCAAACTTTTTCTTTTTATCTCAGAAATTTTACTCTATCTCATAATTACGACAATATCATCATTTTGTCTTTTACCTCATGACTTTTTATCTACTTCAGACTATCTCATAATTATGACAGTGTAATAGCTAGATTATCTCATTATTAATATATAGTATATTTCAATTTCGACTTTTTATATAAATCTTAACTTTCAATGTATCTCATAGTTATGCTTCTTAATTAAATGTTTCATGCACTGCAAAACATGCATATCTTCCATTGTTTTTGTCTCATTTTTCAATTGAAATAAATGTCGTAAATCTAAACTTTATTAAATCAAGACACATTTACTTGAGATGCAATTTGACCATATAAAAGTCTTGTTTTCTAAGAAATTGAAGAAAATTAATCAAGTTTATGCTTAAAAATAGAACAGATACCTGACATTGGGGTATGAAAAGTTTTTCTTTTGAATTAGGTCGATTTTTCTGAGGCAGTTGGCAGATATATGTTTTTGTTTTAATCATAAAACTCAGTTCATTTTGGTCAATTTCACTGGAAGCAAGACTTATGTCATTTTAGTTCTCAAGTAAATGTATCTTAATCTAGGAATGTTCAGATATTTAGACTGAGGTAGCATTATTATTATTATTTATTATTTTTTTTTTGCAGTGTGATCAGAAGGTACATTAAAAGTTATTTTCCATATTTTAGTTATTTGGAGCAGAGCTATTCGAGCCAAAAGGTTTTTTTTTTTTATGGAGTAATTTTTTTATGGAGCAGGGAAGTCGTGGCCTAATGGTTAGAGAGTCGGACTCCCAATCGAAGGGTTGTGAGTTCGAGTCCTGGGCCGGCAGGAATTGTGGGTGAGGGGAGTGCATGTACAGTTCTCTCTCCACCTTCAATACCACGACTGAGGAGCCCTTGAGCAAGGCATCGAACCCCCAACTGCTCCCCGGGCGCCGCAGCATAAATGGCTGCCCACTGCTCCGGGTGTGTGCTCACAGTGTGTGTGTGTGTTCACTGCTCTGTGTGTGTGTGCACTTCGGATGGGTTAAATGCAGAGCACAAATTCTGAGTATGGGTCACCATACTTGGCTGAATGTCACTTCACTTTTTAATGGTGATCTGTTGTAAGTTGAATTTATTTTCAATGCTAATAAAAGAATTTGAAATTTAGAGATCATAATGATGTATTGAGTTCCATTCCTTTTATTGCATGAAATGTCTTAGAAAGCTTTTAAATTCACCTTTGTAAAACCCGCAGGAACCCTAACATGTGTGTGTCTGTTTGTTTATGTACATGCAGTGTTAGTGTTGGATGAAATGCATGTCTCTGTGTGTCTGCAGTGACAGTGGCATGTCTCAGTCTCAGGACGACAGTATCGTGGGCACTAAGCAGTGCCGGCACAGCGTGGCTATAATGCCCATCCCGGGCAGCCTGTCGTCCAGCAGTCCTGACCTGTTTCAGCCGGCCGCCAGCGCTCTGGACTTTTCCAACCCCTCAGGTGAGACGTCACACCATCAGAGCATAAGTTCAGCCTGATATAATGACCACAGACATGTGTCATCGTATGGTGCAGGAACTGAAGTTAAACTATATTATTTCCATATTGAGTGCTCATTTTAGTTAGGCAAAAATGTTTTATCACATGGAGGGTTTCTTCTGTAGATGAATGCACCTGATGCTGTTAGCTCCTTATTTCAAACTCTGAAAACCTTATGCGTGCAAATAGAGATATAGTTAGAATATATGAGGATGCTGGGAAGGATTCCTGTAAATGTTCAAATGAAAGCTTGCGGCCGGTTTCAGATCCTCTTCACAGGATTGTGGAAACCAGCTGAAGGTAAAGCGATAGTTCAACCAAAAATCATTATTTTCATCATTTACTCAGCCTTGTGTTGTTTTGATCCCGCATGCCCTTCTTTCTTTTTCAGACCACAAAAGAATTCTCTTGCACACGCTTGTCTATATAATGGCAGTATATGGTAATCAGCATCAAGCTTTTTTTTTAAAGATGCAGAAAGGATCTCATGCGATACATGCTGCATATTCCAAGTGTTCTGCGGGTATATGATCCGGTTCGGTGAAAAACAAAATTAAATTTAACATATTATTTAACAAGTATCCTGACTTTTGTCTTTGTGTACAACTGTGAAAAATCAAGAGTAATTCAAATGTGACATGAAATACGAATCATGTGCTTTCTTCTCTCAGGTAAATACACAGTATCTCAATATCTTATACCCCACAAACACTTAAAATATACAGCATGCGTCATATAGGATCAATCTGTGATCCATTTGCATCTTTAAAAAAAAAAGCTTGATGCTGATAACCATGGAAGAATATGTGTGCAGTTTATATTGTTATTATTTAAAAAATATTCTTTTTGTAAATCTCCTTTTCTGGTCCTAAAAATCAAAGAAGGGCATATGGCATTAGAACAATACAGGGGTGAGTAAATGATGACTTTTCTTTAACATGCAGAGAGATGTTCAGTACAAGAGACGTTCGTAGCGTGGAGGCCATCTCTAAATTAGTTGTGATGTGTCCTCTGGTGGATCATGTGTTCTGGAGTGTCATATATCATCTCTTTCTCTCTGTCTTGACTCTCTGTGTGTTTCTTGGCTCCTCAAAGTTGCTGGTTTCTACTGTAAGTACACCCGACGTACACGTTTTGAACTCATTTGCATGTGATCATGGGTTTGTGGCATGAAATGTTTTACTCTCATTGTCCAAAAGCATGTGAAAATGCATGTGCGATAAGCAATAAGACTTCATCTTCAGATAGTGTGAAATAGTGATCTGAACCAAACATCTCATCATTGAGCCATTGACCTCCCCTTTCATTTCAACCTGAGGTTTAGGCACTGCTACGATAGTGTGCATCTTCTCCTGTGTTGTGTTTAACTCCATCTCTTACCTCTTGACACTAACAGACGTTCCAGATCAGGTGATCCGCGTGTTCAAGGCCGACCAGCAGAGCTGCTATATCATCATCAGTAAAGACACCACAGCTAAAGATGTCGTCTCGCATGTGGTCAGTGAGTTCAGCCTCATCGCCACTGCAGAGACCTACTCGCTGTGTGAGGTTTCTGTTTGTCCTGAAGGATTCATCAAACAGCGCCGACTGCCCGACCAGCTCTCAAAACTAGCGGACCGCATCCAGCTCAACGGCAGGTAAGCAGAACCAGAGCAGAACCAGCACCTCGGCCACAAAAGAGACATGTAATGGACGCTGTGTGATTAGACTTTAGTGGACTTGACCAAAAAGACACACTATATATAGTAATCCCATCATTCGTGTGTTTACTCAGGTACTACCTGAAGAACAACATGGAGACAGAGACGCTTTGCTCTGATGAAGACGCTCAGGAGCTCTTGAGGGAGAGTCAGATCGGTCTCCTGCAGCTCAGTACTGTGGAGGTGGCAGCACAGCTCTCTATGAGAGACTTCAGCCTGTTTCGTAACATCGAGTCCACCGAGTATGTGGACAACCTGTTTAAGCTGGACCCCGGTGGTGGAGGCAGCAGCTACCTGAAGCAGTTTGAGGAGGTCATCAACCAGGAGACCTTCTGGGTGGCCACTGAGATCCTGCGCGAACCCAACGCACTCAAACGCATGAAGACCATCAAGCACTTTATCAAGATCGCCCTGCACTGCCGCGAGTGCAAGAACTTCAACTCCATGTTCGCCGTCATTAGGTATCAGTAATCAGTGATGCTCTACATTGCACAATGAATCTTGTATTTACACCGTGCACACACTTGGTTTATTATAATGAGAGGATTAACAAGTGTACAGTACTTCGCTCTTTACAACAAAATTCTGTGCTTACAAAATTCTGCCTAAACCCAGGCTCACCCTACAGGAGTTTAAAAATCCTAACCGATTATGAAATCTGGTTGCAATCTTCGCAGATTTTCTTACCCTAAAATCTTAAACATGCACACACTACAAGATTTGAAAATCGTGGAGCATCACACACTACAAGATATAATTGATTAAAATTGACTGGCTACAGTGCTGCAAAGCATGTTGTAAAAAGAAACCTTTGACGGCTTTCCAGAGTGTAAAGACATACACACTGGACTGAAGCATTTGCACAATCAGTTTTGCAAAATGCTAATATTAGTTTCAGCAGAGGGCAGATCGGGTCACTCACATTGGTGTGCCCAAATATTTATATGCATGCAGTAATTTTCAATTTGTAATTGCAACTGAGATGGTCGCACTGTAGAGTCCTCTAATAGCTATTTCTAGACAAAATAATTCATAACTGACAATTTACTCAAATTATCACGTTCAAAACTTGACATGCTCTTGGCTCCCAAGTGTTTTGCAGTAGTTGTGCAGCTTCATCAGAACATAAAATGCATCTTTAGTCTCTCTTATTTTGCGAATGGTTAAACATCTGGCAGATTCTGTAAGAAGTGACGTTGAAGAACCGTGCATGACGTTCATGTGCTGTGTTTTTATGCACTCTTCAGTGGTCTTAATCTAGCTCCAGTAGCTCGATTGAGGAGCACGTGGGAGAAACTACCCAGTAAGTATGAGAAACTCTTCCGTGACCTCCAGGACATCTTCGACCCGTCTCGCAACATGGCCAAATACCGCAACATCCTGAGCAGCCAGAGCGTACAGCCTCCCATCATCCCCCTGTTTCCAATGGTCAAGAAAGACCTCACCTTCCTGCACGAAGGTCAGTAGGTCAAGTTTACTTTCTCAAATACACATGTGGGGTGCAGATTGCTTTTAAATTGTAGTTTTTAACTGATTACAGATTACATGATGAAAACTGTTGGTACAGTTTGTAACGTAATCTAGCTTACTTTTTTTAGGTAATGTATTTAGAATTTTTTTTAGACTACTTTTTTTAATCTAATTTGTTTTTAAACTTACCATTCAATGTAAATTTTATATACATTTTTTTTTTGATCAACGTCATAAAATGCATTAAACTTAACTTTACACCGCGGTTTCCCAAACTGGGCTTAATGTAAGAACTGCTGTGGGTTGGCGAGTTGATAAAAAACTAACAATTAAACTATAAAAATGTAAAATAAAAATAATTGAAACACTTGATCACTAAAAGTAGAAATATTTTATTTGTTTCGCCTGCATGTCAGTTACCATTAACTGATATCAGAGAACTGTAAACTTGGAAATTGTCAAATTATCGAGATATTTTAAATAAGGATTTTATTTTAAGGAGTTTGGCTGACAAAAACGTTTGGGAATCTCTTCAATACATAAACAAACATGGGGGTCAAAGGTCCAGATTACATGCAATCAGTTACTACCTAGCTCTGCACATGTGTCTGCATTGTTAAAAATACTTTTCCGTTATCTCTTATCTTTCTCAGGTAACGACTCGATTGTTGACGGCCTGGTGAATTTCGAAAAGTTACGAATGATCGCCAAGGAGATCCGAAATGTGGTGCGCATGACGTCAGCCAACATGGACCCAGCGCTCATGTTCAGACAGAGGTGACGACTGCAGACATTTGCACACCTGCACACTAGGGCTGGGAAAATAAATCGATGCATCGCGATTTGAGAAATGATTCACCATCGAGATTTTCCGAATGCATCGCGATTCTTTCTTGAATCGATTCTGAGCTTAGTTTTGAACAGCAGATGGCACTGCATGATTTAGAAACACCAGTACTCTGCTCGTTTCCAAATCCTTACACACACTTGAACCTAAAATAATCATTCATAAAATTCAAAAAGGGTTGAAGCGAATTACAAAGGTGTTCACAGTGGGCTGTGTTTACATTAATCTTGCATCATAAAAGCATTCTAAGATGAAGTGAAATTACATGACTCAGCCGAACGCACACGCACTCTTTAGTAGGGATGGGTACCGAAACGCATGCGGTGCGACAAGCTCGTTTTTTCCAGGCGCGTCCGCACCACATCGAGTTTAAAACATCTCAACTTTTCAGAATGCCACAAGCGCACCGCAGGTCATGTAACTTCCTCACCTTTTCCGTAACAACGTTGAAAGCTCAGCCAAGATGAAGGAACAGCTGATAGCTGTATGTGGATTTTTAAATTCATTTAGTAGCAGTGCTACTGCAAGCAGTCTTTAGCGCTGCAAATCCATTTACCCATTGCTGAAATTTCCGCGTCTTCATGGAGAGAGCAGGTCATGGTCGCTTAGCAATGGCAGAAGCTTCAGGAGCGCAAGTGCCCGAAGGCTTTGGGGAAAAAAAAATCAGAAAGCGGTGTTCCTAGCGTTTTCCACGCGTTTTTAGACGCGATATGTGAACGGCCCCTTACAGTACGAAAACTCCTGCTTAATACAAAGAGTGACGATGGCGGAGACAGCAAAACGTTCCAAAGTGTGGTTATACTTCACTAAAGTTGATGCTAATTGTCATAAGTGCAACAAAATTTTTGCATGTAAGGGCGGAAACACAAGCAATCTGTCAAAGCATCTTTCAAAAGTGCATTATGTGCAGACAGTTTTCGACTGCCTAACACAACACAAAGTAGCAATAAGAATACCGTTAAAGTACCGGACCGTTAAGCAGTATCGGTAAGAGTAGAAATACCGTTAAAAACTTAACGATACCGATCCCTACTCTTTAGCACTCTTCTTCATGAGCATTTGAGTGTGCAGATAAAAACTAGATTAGAGCGCCATCTGCTGTTAAAATCTATGTTCAGAATTGATTACAGAGGAATCGCGATGCATTCTGAAAATCTAAGAATCGATCCACGAATTGATTCTGCATCAATTTATCGTCCCAGCCCTACTACACACATTGTTCCAGCTCTTACTGGGAACGATTCACTGTTGTTTTCTTTCTAATGGTATGTTACTCTTATGGGGAAAACCCGTCACTTACACTGTGTGAGTGGCTGTTTAGTCAGACCCCGCTCACTTTTCACAGTCCAGTCGGATAAAATCACATCCATTTTATCCTTCGTTATGTTTTTATTTAGATGTCAAATTCATTCATTGTCATCAAGTCACTTGCACACATGCAGCAGATGTTTTCTCTGTTTCTATGGTAGGATCAAGTGTAGTCTTTGTTGGTGGTGCTTTCTGTCTGTCTGAGTGTTTCTCTCTTTCTGTTCACCTGTATTCTGCCTCTCATGGGCTTTGCTTATAGGAAGAAGAGGTGGAAGAGTTTAGGGTAAGTGTGCTTTCCTGCATGTCCTGAATGTGTCATGCCCGTTAACCTGGACACACCAACTCCTGCTACTCTTCCATCCTCTCTCTCATCCTCTAAACCATTGATCTTCACGTAACAGATCGTGGTCGTCGGTTTTGATTTATTCATGCATTACTGGAACTGAACACGTTGCATGGCCGCATTAGGCTGCTGTAGTCATTGTTTGCTTAGAGTGTTTCATATTCACAACTAAATGGAAGGACTTTTTACAAACCGAGTTCTACAAATACAAAAAGCATTTTAAAAGTTTGGAATAATTAAGATTTTTAATGTTCTTTGAAAAAAAAGTCTCTTGTGCTCACCAAGGCTATTTATGCTAATTTGTTTGATTAAAAAATTACAGCAAAAGCAGTAATATTGTGAAATATTATTAAAATTTTATGTAACCATTTTCTATGTTAATATATGTTAAAATGTAATATATTCCTGTGTTCAAAGCTGTATTTTCAGCATCACGACTCCAGTCTTCAGTGTCACATGATCTTCAGAAATCATTCTAATATGGTGATTTGCAGCTTAAGAAACATTTCTGATTATTATCAAACAGTCGTGCTGCCCAATATTGTTGTGGAAACCCCGATACTTTTTATTTTTCAGGATTCACAGATGAATAGGAAGTTCAAAAGAACGGCATTTACTTGAAAGAGAAATTACTTTTGATCAATATAATGCATCCTTGCTGAATTTTTATTTTATTTTATTAAATCTTACGGTACGGTAGTGTAAATGCAAGAAGCTTATAAACTATACATGAAAAACAAGATTCACAGAAATTCCACTTTTGTGGATGTTACTGTCTTTTTTCTGTTTGTTATTGTCCTCCCATTTATTAGTGAGCATCAGTGCATAGGAATGAAGCAGCTGTTTGTCAGCTGTTGTTCTCACTCCTCGTCTGCTTCCTCAGGTCTCTGAGTCAGGGCAGCACTAACTCAAACCTGCTGGACGTTCAGGGCAATCACAAGAAGCGTGTGCGCCGCAGCTCTCTGCTCAACGCCAAGAAGCTGTACGAGGACGCCCAGATGGCACGTAAGGTGAAGCAGTACCTGGCTCACCTGGAGGTGGAGACGGACGAGGAGAAGTTCCAGATCATGTCACTGCAGTGCGAAGTGGCCTACAGCACACGTGCGTACTCTGATCAGCAGCTTGTGCTGAATTACTGATCTTCTTGTATAAAATGGTTTGGGTTTGTTAATCTCAAATAGGGCTGAGTGTGTAGAAATGTGCTTGGTTGTGCACCTGCGCACCACTTATTTGCATCCCTTACTATAGCCTAGCGTTTAAAGAAGGTATTTTGGCTCATCAGTCACATTAATAAATGTAAGGTGACCATACGTCCTGGCTAAGCTTCCTAAATTGCCTAATAAATCTGATACTTGCTGAAGGTTAATTAGTGAAAAGCAGATCGTCCAATTATGGCATGAAACAAGGACGGATGGTCTCTCAGATAACTATCTGAATGCCATTGATGTTGGAGAAAGATGCACAAACACACTTTCCGAATGAAACATCTGACAGCAAGTCTTGTGTGTGTTTCCTTGCAGTGTCTAAGTACCCGAACGAGCGGCGGTCCGCTAAATCAGACATGTCCCCGGTGTCCATGCGCTCCTCCGGTGTGTCTTCAGCCAAGTCTCAGAACCGTGTCTCTCAGGTGCTGCAGGTTCCTCCCGTCAGCCTTTACCCTCTGCGCAAGAAGAGCATCGCCAAAGACCTGTCCGCTTCCTTCGGTACGTGGCCCATCACAATCTTCCTGAAGTGACAGATTACACACTGAAGCTTATTTTACTTACCATTTTTCAACATAAGCATCATTTCCTCTACTAAATTTAGACTATCAAAAAGATACAAAAACAAAATAGGGATGTAACGATTCACTCAACTCACTATTCGATTCACGATTCAATTAATTGAGCTTCGATTCATTCGATTCGAATGAGATTTAAGACACATTATATATTAAAAGTGTCATGTTATCTTTGCTTGGACAAAATGCTGCATATTTCTTTGTGAAATTGAAATATAACTATAGTAATATACTAATATAGCACTTGCATGTTATTGCTCTTTTGTTGGTTTGGATTGCTTCTGTTGTCATCATTTGTAAGTCGCTGTGGATAAAAGCATCTGCTAAATGATCAAATTTAAATATCATGTAAATGTAAATAACAAAACTAAATGGAAATTTTAAAACAAACCCCAAATCTAATAAATAAGTAACACAAATAAAATAAATCTCTTCATATAAACAAAATAAGGCTCTCTGCGCTTTCCATTTAAAATGAACGCATCCACTGCATTTTAATAATGATCCAAACAAAGATGCTGCAGACTTGCAACATGAGCAGTTTTTAATCTAAAATAGACTGTATCATTTAGTAAATTAAAGCAAAAACATAATAGCTTGACTTCAGTTTTGTGAAACTATACATAAATATATCTGCATGAAACAGAAACAGCAGACGAGCTGAACGAGACGCAGATTCACTCTCTGCCAGCAGGTGGAGCTTAAAGCGTTTCCTTGGTTACTGCTGTAAACAAATCAAGCCTGCACTTATGAACTTTAATATGCATTTTAGAGAGTCAAGAGGAAAAGAAAAAATACCATCTAAACTTTTCTAAAGTTAGGTCCCCTCAGACATGCGTTTATATAAACTCCTACACCTAAATGAATCACGATTTGTTTAGCATCTCAGCCGATTTGATTCGATTTTCAACCAGCTTGCGGTTGAATCATTGCATCCCTACTTATTACTTTTCTTAAGACCTTTATACTATACATAATTAAACATTTTATAAATTAATACAACTGTTTAACGTATTTCATATGCAGATTATTTATTTTGAGTTACACAGGGTTCGCACAAGGAGCTTGAATTTGGCTTTTAGAAATTCAAAGTCTGAAAACCTGAACAATTGGCTTGTTTTGTTAAAAAGTGCTTGAGAGTGCTTATGATTAACAAGGACTATTTGTATGCTGTTTTTACACCAGAAAAGAATTGTTGGTAAAGTTTTGTGATTATATAATATGACATTCCCTACACATTGATTCAGAAGCAGTGATTCGACTGATATGAATTATGATTTCTGTATCAAGTGAGTTTATGCTTGAAACAAACAAAAAAAACAGAACAGGAAAATAAACTTAATCCAAAGAAAAACGGTGTTCTAGACACTATTTCCAAGTAGGAGGTGAGAAAAATCCTAATTTTGAGTTGTCTGGAATGCATCATAAACCATGGGTCACACACATCTGTCATTTTTGTAGTTTTTTTTTTGATCATCCGGGGAGTTGTGGAATACTCTTTTCAATATACTATGCTTTGGTACAGATTTATTCTACTATTTAGGATGGATAGTATGAATATTGGGACGCAGGGCATGTCGCTAGCAGCTCAGGAAGTGATCATGGTTTCAGTGGTGTGTGTGTCTGCTGTACTCTTCAGCTCCCAACTCACCTCAGATGCTGAAGAAAGCAGCTGGTGCAGCCGATGACACGAGCCTCAAGAGACCCGAAGACACGTCCAGCGTCTCATCTCTGCAGTCCAGTCCCACCATCTCTCCACAGGGATCTCCTCGCAAGGGTACGACCCCGACAAACCTCCAGTCACCTGAATATCAGACACTGGAAAACTAAAATACAGGGCATGGAATTTCTAGCATAAGATGAAATTTAAAGATGAAAGCTGTTTATCCTCTCTGTATTTGACTATATTTCAACAGTGTTATTTATGTCTTTCGTGATATTCAAGCTGAAATTTTCCCATCATTCCCTCACAGTGGGCGGAGCTCCCAGACAGACCTGCGGTCAGCCGAACCTGTCGGGTTCGTCCTCGTCTCTGGCCAGCGAGGTCGGCGTGAGGACAGCAGGAGGACGCTTGGGTGGCATAGGTGGGGCTTTCCTTCAGAGACAGATCCTGAGGATGACCTGTCAGAGCGGCAGACAGGAAGAGAGCAGACAGGGACAGGAAGAGACGCGCAAGCGCTTCAGGTCCCCCTTCAGACTCTTGAGAGACAGGAGCAAGTCCAGGGACAGATCTGGGACAGTGAGACAGGATGAGCAGCAGGCAGACAGTCTGAAGACAGACAGACACAGGAGGAGGACAACTGTGTGACTGGTCACGATGAGCTGTTCATGTTCCTCTGCATCAGTGTAGTTCAGCCAGAGAGGAAGACCCTGTAGTCATTTATTCACACACACTCTTTCAGATTCATGTGCATTTGAATAATTGAAGTTCCATGTCAAGAAATGTTTATGTTGGCCGATTATGTTGAATGTGTGATTCGGTCTGAAAACCGTCAGTGTTGGTGTTTCACAGAAGGTGAGTGAAGGATGACAGGATCAGGACCGGATGCCTTCATGTGTCATAGTTCAGTTTCTCTGTAATGACCAGACTGTTAGTTTTCCATCAGTTGTGTAATAAAGGCAGAAGTTTGCATTGCGCCGTTGGGTCTGTGTCATGCTCAGCGCTAAGAAAAAAATGTATATTGTTAGTAATATTTTAAGATGCACACTAATTGACTGAAGACCCCTTGCTTTACTTGATTATCCAGAGGTCATTTTTTAGAAAAATCAGGGAGTTATTTCAGTGAAGAATATTTATTTATTCATCTCTCAAGCATCATTGCATTGCATTGCGTTATATGTTTTGATCACCAAACTAAGCATGTGAGAAGTGACGGCAGACGCACTGATCTTCTGTCTCGTCTCGTCTCTCTCTCATAGGTTACGCACTCTTGCCCTCCGGCAAGTCCGACCTGTCCGACTCCAGCGAGATCTCCTCACGCTCCAGCATCGTCAGTAACGGCTCCGTGGACTCCATGCCCACAGCGCCCTCCATCAGCGTCCCGTCAGAGACGCCCACAGACGCTCCAGCCGACTGCAGTCAGCCCGGCACGAGGTACAAGCGATACATTGATGTGTAAAGACACGAAACGATCGGTCTGTGCAAGAAACTGAACTGTATTTATATTGTTTTTCACTTCTGATGCACTGCAATGTCTGAACTGTCCTGAGCGCACTTGCGTCTTCTTCTTCAGTCTGCGTGTGAGGTGTCTTCTTCTTCTTGCTTTACGGCGGATCGCAGACTTATAAGTGCATTACTGCCCCCTATCTCTCAAGTCGACGCTCCTAATTAAGATTGACGATAGAGTGTCAATGGTCCACTTTAGAGAAAGGGGGCGGTAATGCACATAAGTCTGCGATCCGTCATAAACTCTGTCCATCACATGAAGGATAAAAACATAATTTATTTATTTATTGCTTCTGTTGTCCTTATTTGTAAGTTGCTTTGGATAAAAGAGACCGCTAAATACACAGATTCTTACTAATAATGACAAAATCTTTTACTTACCTTTCTTTAAACACGTGATTATCCTCTTATATCGCTCAAATGCTAATTTGTGTGTATTGATAAATTAGTATATAAACCTTGTGTACCGGGTATATTGAATAAAACAGAATATTTTAAACGTGCACCATGTTTCGCTGCTGAATGCGGTGTATGTTTAGTCACTGTGCTTTTCTTTCGTCCCAGTTCATCTTCAGCCGTGAAGGATCCCAGCTTCCTGTTCTCCCGCAGCGCGGAGGAGCTGACGGTTCCCGAGCAAACCTCCGACAGCGGCCGCGGGAGCTGGACCTCCTGCTCTAGTAACTCTCACGACAACCTCCAGACTCTTCCAGCCCAGCGAGCTCTGGATCTGCTCAACCATCGCCACTCGCCCCTGTGCGGCCCGATCGCAGAGGTGGAGATCGGACCGGGTTTGCCAGAGGACAGCTGCTCCAGAGACGGATCTGAGCTCAGTCAGTCCAGACAGAGCTGGGCGTCCTCCAGTTCCCTGTCGGACACCTACGAGGGCAGCTACTGCACCGTCAAACGCAAGACGCAGGATCAGCAAAGCACAGACGCTTCGTACAAGACCGTCACGTCCAGCACGGAGAAGGGACTCATAGGTGAGCATCAGTCTACGTGCGACAACAACAGATTTCACTGTCCTCTTGTTAGATGATAAATGTGCAGCTCTTCTGGCTCGATTGTGTCTTAAACCACTTAAATCAGTAGAAAGATTTCCACAAGCTTTCCACAAATAGGGCACAACTGGTGTCACGTAACCATGTGATGCGTTTAATCAAAGTGAAATAAGTCACCATTTCTGGCAACTTTTTTTTTTAAACATTAAAATACCTTTAAAAACTGAGTGTAAGTGATTCTCAAAAAGCATTGGTGTAAATATGATCGGTTGTCACAGGCGAGTGTTCAAAAGTAATTAATGATTCAGATAATGGTCGGGATTGTTGTAAGTGAGAAGAACCAGTTACTGGATCAGTGAAGATAGGATTTGGTGTTTTAAGATAAAAATAGCCAGCTGTCTGAAAGTCTCATTTGTGTCCCTGGAGCACAAAAGCAGTCTGAAGTCTCTGGGGTTTATTTGTAGCAATAGCCAAATAATACATTATATGGGTCAAAATGATTCATTTTTCTTTTATGCCCAAAATCATTATGATATTTATTAAAGATCATGTTCCATTAGGTTATTTTGTATATTTCCTACCGTAAATATATCAAAACGTAATTTTTGATTAGTAATATGCATTGCTAAGAACTTCATTTGAACAAACTTTAAAGATGATTTTCTCAATATTTCGATTTTTTTGCTCGCTCAGATTCCAGATTTTCCAATAGTTGCATCTCAGACAAATACTGTCCTCCTAACAAACCATACAGCAATGGAAAGATGATTCAAAGCTATAAAAATGGTCCCTAATGACTGGTTTTGTGGTCCAGGGTCACATATGTGTTTAACATTTTCTAAATTTAATTAGCAGTCACAATAGAAGACTATGATTCTTTATTCACTTATATTAATGACCAAAAGCATTCAGCTGTTAACACAAAATTGCATCCATTGAATAACAATGGAACATTCTGTAAATTGTAAACATTCTCCTCGAGTGACCGCATCTATTCAGTCCTGTCAGCAAGAACACGATTAAACAACTATATTTATATTATTGAATGTCATTATCAGTAGCTATAAACTACTTACTAGTCCCTATGACACATTCTCCTGTATTATATTTATTTCATCTTCTTCTATCAGAAACTTATTTTACTGTAGAAGTGTTCTGTGCCCTGTTTGTGTCCAGCGACTCAGGTTTAATGCAGTTCTGCTTGTGTTGTGATTGGTGCAGCTGTGTCAGTGTCTAAGTGAATGTCTTTTTTGATTTATGTACCCCTTTTCATTCATTAATGTTTGCTTTGTGTCTGTGTCTGTTTGTTATGTTTGTTTCTGTGCTCCTTCCCCTTCATCATGTCACTTCCTGCACCTCTCCGCCTGCTTCCTGCCAGTGTACTGTGTAACGTCACCCTGCAAAGACGATAGGTTCAAAGCGCCGCCCCCGACTCCGCCGGGGTACCAGGGCCTGGCGCTGGGCGATGCCGTGCAGGACAGAGGAGTCTTGCGGCCGGCTCACACAAAGCCGCCCGAGTATAGTGTGGCCCTGCAGAGGTCCAAGCTGCGACACAGCCTCGCCGAGCCCAGCCTGTCCAGAACGCCCAGTGTTACTCTCCATTCTCACGCTGATAGTGAGGAGGGTATGTGGTCAAAACCTGCAGGACAGAGACACACGTCCGGCTCGCATTTCACCCCTCGAGCCAAACAATCAAAGAAAATGTGATTTTTAACTACTTGTGAAGCTGATATTAAGGCAGGACACTACATAGTTTTTTTCACGCATTTGTCAATTTTTCTGATTTTGGGCTATTTGGCTTTTTGTAATGTGTTATTTCAGACTAAAGGAAAGAAAGCAACTAGAATACCTTTTTAAGTCTTTCCCCTTCAACATTTTTTTTTTTTTAAGGCAGCATTTTTTATTATTTTCACAAAATGTTAATGGCCCCCGGAATATTTTGATGTATGAATATCTGAACATGCAGTATGTTAAAAGAAAGAAAAAAAATTATTCTAGCGTCATGCATATTTTAATCAAAGCTTTTCATCAAGTTTAATCAAGTTTCATTTAAAGAAAAAAAAAGAGAGAGAGAAAATCATGTTTTTATCAGATTAGACCTGGATCAGATTCAGACAGCCCCAAAGCTTCATAATCCTAAACACAGTCCTTCCTAGGTTGACATTTCACTTGGTGTAGTCAGACCGGTTTGATTTATATGCTGTTTGATGATTGCATTATTTTACGTATGCATCTGCTTACATATGTGATCCTTCTGCTGCTTCTTCGTGGTGTTTTGATCCAGAGATTCAGTGCTCTTTCAGAAGATGTGTTATAGCGCCCCCTACTGTATAACAGTGAAAACACAGAAAGCTGGAAAATTCTGTCAATGGCAGGGAAAGAATTAAAGACCCCTTTGGTGAAAATCAAGGTTTAAAGCAACACATTATTAGCTGTATTCAAGCCTATTATGTTACATTTCTGCTATTGTAGGTATCGATACATAAAAAGCATTACAATTCTGATACATGGACTTGTAAATTAGAATAATTCACCCTGCCTCCTCTTCAGAATCAGTTTCTGTTTCAAACATACTGAATATGGCTGCAAGTTTGCCACTACTACAGTTAACTGAGTGAAAGTTGAGAAGGTAGTCTGAGCTGGAGTGATTGGGTGGAACTGGGGCTAATTTGCATATTTTAATATACATAAGTATTGAAAGAAAAAGTACAAGTAAATGCAAAATGGAATAAATACATTTATATGTATATATATATATTGGAGTGGAAAACGCACATTCTGTGTGAACAGACACTAAATGATATGTTTTTCTTCAGCGAGTGCACAAACTCATTACAGTGCAACTGAATCATCGTACAACGCAGGCTTATTTTCACTGGGGTGAAATGTGTCCTGGAAGTGTTTTAGATGCCGTTGGGTGTGGATAGTGTTGCTGTCAGTGTTGAAGAAGCAGTGATGGTTCCAACTCAACTTCATGTGCTTGTCCTCTTTTGTGTTTCAGATGAGCAGGTTTCTGCTGTTTGACCGAAAATCGGTGCTTCATGGACACTCCTGCTTTACACTCCAGGTACTCTTCAGGTTTGCAGTATCTTTGAGGTCATTCAACGACAAAACAAGTCTATTCTCGACCAACTCGAGACGGACGTTTTCAGTGACCGGTGAAGAAAGATCTGTCAGCATTCAAGGCTCCTCCGTCTCTCCAAATGCTTCCTTAAGCTGACATCTTGATTTTCTCTCACCTGTCATGATTTGTGCACCATCCACTCAGTTCCTCTCTGAGAAAACCTGTTTGATAAAGCATCACACCGTGTGCATGCAGCACCTCTTGCATCCAACACAGATCAAATATGCTTCAGATTTAAACTTCTATGGTACTTGAACGATGCACACTCTTCTGGTTTGTTTGTGAAGTGGAACAAGCTTTGTGAGATCAGGACGGTTCGGTGGTGAATGCTTGATTTCAGCATCTGACGTGTTTAAACACATTCTCTGTTTACAGTGTTTCTTCTCTCTGAAATGCGCATCGTGCTGCGTCTGCCTGTTTTTTTTTTTACGCAATAAGGATGGTGCGGTTGCGTCGTCTGATTTGTACAGTCTCAGCTATTGGATTTGCTACTCCTGTCGTTGTACATAGTGAGCGAGATCGATACTGCTTGTCAAGGGAAAATATATTTATATGCTAGATGTGTATTTTCATTCCTTGTTAGCTCATGCTCTTTAAAGAGGACATTTTGTATAGAATGCAAATGGTTTAATAGTCGTTGCTTTCTGTAAGCAAGTAAATTCATTTGTACTTGAACTAAACCTTAGATGTATAGGGTTGAAATGAAACAAATAAATGTATTATATTAAGGGACATAACTGGAGTATTACGTTTTTATCATTTACTTTACCTGTATGGACCCAGATGCTTTTCTTCTTATTTTTTAGTACGTGCTGTTTTGCTACGAACAGCATTGATTGTATTAATGATATAGAAGCATAAAGTTTTTTTTTTATTAATATTATTGTATGTTTTGTTGTAAATGAATGTTTCCGATCATGTACAGCTGAGAAGAGAGTCCACTATATAAACTGTATTTTCACTATTTTGTTGAAATAAATCTGGGGTTGTGATTGCTCCTGTTACTGGGCAGAAGTTCTTTGTTTCTCTAAACTCTGCTAGGAATGTTACGGGTTCAGTGTTACTGTATCGAATGCTACAGAACATCATTTCAAACCGCCTCATCTTTCTACTTTTTGTTCATAAATACCCTGAAACATGAGAATTATATATTTTGTCAGTATTTGGTGTATCTCAGCAGCACTGGAGCTAAACCAGCATGACTGAAGATGATCTCCAACATCAACACAGAAGCAACTTTTGAGCATAACAAGTTGATCACTAAGAATAGTCTTCTTTCTGGCCCTAGAAGAGGAGAGTCATTAGAGCTGGACTTGAGCTAACCACATGACTTGTGTGACCGGTGGGATTAAATGAGTCAAAGCATCAGAGAGCATCAGACCAATGGCAGCAATGAGTGACTAGAGACATTTTTAGATTATTATAGTCAGATTGGCAGAAAAAAAAAAAAAAAACACTAATACATTTAGAAGTAAATTACTTGTGATATTGAATTGATTATGATAATCGTAAATGAATCGAATCGTGAAACCAGTGAAGATTCATACCCATATTTTTAAGATGGAAGTACTGACATGAAATATAAACAAAAAAACATAGAAACTGCTATTTTTGTTCAAATGTACAGCTGTAAAGATGTATTTTCACAGAAGAAGAAGGAAAAAATGTAGATCTAGAATCGTTTTGGAATCGGATCGTTAAGTGCCTAAAGATTTCCACCCCAGTACTGGTGATACAATGTAACTGCTCATTACTTTTGACCAATAGGTAGCCCTGTTATAAAATTATTATGGTATTGTCAGTGTGAGATGACTATAACACATAAAATGTTTTGTTTATATGCCAAAGCATTGAAGAGTTGCAGCCTCGGAATCAGCTCGGTATCATGCCAATAAGTTCACTGATGTGTAATTCCAGAGCGGTTTGATCTATCGAAAAACCTTTGATAACTTTTTGCCAGCATGGACTAAAGATGATCTGAGGCAATTTTGGTGAAAATCAGACAGACAGATAGGAGTTCGAAGAAGTAGGTGTGCAAAGAAATTCAGAATGCCACACTACGAATTCGACCGAATGAGACATACTGTAATTGTATCGATGCTCTTGGGAGGATCCAAGGAATCTATCAAGACTAGAATAATTAAAATTGGCAAAATTAATCAAAAGCTATAAGCATTTCTTGTAATTTCATTATAAATTTTCCACAGAAAGTTGCACTGTTCCAATACTTTTTATGTAGGCTACCTTCAGAGTATGGTCAATATGGAGAAATTGGATATTATTTGATTCCGCAAGACACACACAACCATTAACCAGCATCCCAACAATGCAGATCCGTGTTCATAACCTATTTACAAAAATAATCAGAGCAATGTCTGAACAAAGGAGATGTTGGGCAGCTGCTTGAGGAGCTCCCTTTTAGAGATGATTGTTGATTTTATACTCAAAATTATTATTACATGCAAAATTAAGATTACACCAGAATTAACTGCATTGCTATAGCCCACCCTTACACTAATAATGATAAACGCTGACCAATAATTAATTACATTACTTTTTAATACTGAAAATGACATTTTAGTAAAACAAGCAATGTAATTTGCTTTGTTATATGATAACTATATATGAATATATACAGGTCACTATATTCATATATAGTAAATGTATTATTGTTACATATACAGTAAATGTAGCCAATGTTAATACATACATTTTCAGTCAAGCAGTGAATGAATGCATGAATTAATGAAATACGCCAAATTATATTTTATTTACTTACAACAATTGGAAACATGACTAAAAGGATGAATAAAAGTAAGCATCACAATAAATACATAGAAGTGAACAACACATAAAACAAAGCTTTATTAAAACTTGTTCAAACAATAATGTAGGCTATTTACAAGTGGTGAACCCTCGTCCTACTTCCATCTCAACATAGCTGTGCCAATTCTGCAGCTTTATTCTGGGTTACATACGTAACCGATATGTTCCCTTTCAGTCGTTCACTCTAGATGTCACAGACGAATTGGGATCCCTACCAACCAGTGCCCTGTGTTGGCCTCCTGATCCTTCCTATAAGGCAGACGATATCCAAATGATGTGTTGGGGACTGGGCTCTACACAGAGAAGGTCGACCACAGTTGTTCCTCGCAACCTAACAGTAGGACTTGGATAACACTGCGAAGCATGCCCTTCCATTTGGAAGAAGATACACTGCAGAGTCACCTCCTCCCAGAGGGGGTTAAGTGACATTTACTCATGTAGAGTAACCCTGAGGGGCCCTACTGCACATGGAAGTCTCTGCATGCCGCATGCCGACACTGAACCGGGCCTCTCAGTGCCATTACCCATTCGAGGTGAGAACACGGGAGGAAAACAGTTTGACACGCAGGCTATAGAACCTTGCGTACATTTTGGAAGTTGCACAAGCCTGCAGCTCTGCAAATGTCTGCTAGCGAGGCACCATGAGCCAGCTTCCGGGATGATGCAACACCCCTGGTGGAGTGAGCACTTAGCCTGAGCAGACAGGGTACACCTTTTGCTTCATTGGCCAAGATAATGGCATCCATTATGCAGTGGACCACTTTCTGCTTGGAAACAGCTTTCCCCTTCTGCTGTCCACCATAACAGACAAAGAGCTGTTCTGAGGTTCTAAAGCTCTGAGTTCTATACACATACTGTCGCAGTGAGTGTACAGGATGGAACAAAGCTAGGGCTGGGTCTGCCTCCTCCAGGGGCAGCGCTTGCAGGTTCACCACCTGGTCCCTGAATGGAGTGGTAGGAACCTTGGGCATGTAGCCGAGCCAGGGTCTCAGTGTTGCACTGTAATCAGCCGGCCCAAACTCAAAGCACGATTCGTCAACAGAAAATGCTGCAGTTACCCCACCCTCTTGACCGAGGCCTTTGGAGTCAGGAGCAGAGTTTTCATTGAAAGAAACTTCAACTTGACTGACTTTAAGGGTGGAGGGGGACAGCCTATGCTCCAAGCCTTGCTGCAAGAAGGAAAGCGCGGCTCTGATCGAACATATCCGGGGGTCCTTCTAGTGGGAGGAACATCATTAGATGAATAGCATCCACTTCATTAAATAGGCCTGTCTTCTGGATGGAGCATGCACTGAAGCGATATTGAGATCTACCTCCTGGGTTAGGTCACTTAAAAATCTCCATGTCCCATACAGGGACCTCACATGGAGTTTCCACAGGTCTGGAGAAGGGTGCCCCGTGTCTGGGAATGCAGATCTTTCCTCCGAGGAATCCGCTAGGGAGGGGCTGTCACGAAGAGTATGAGTTCCGGGAACCAGGTCCTGTTGGGCCAATATGGAGCCACTATAAAGACCTGCTGCTCATCCTACCTGATATTGCACAGTTTCTGTGCAAGCAGGCTAACTAGGGGAGATGCATATTTGCGCAGGGCCCGGGGCCAGCTGTGTGCCAGTGCATCCAAACCAAGCATTGTCCCGTTAGGTAAGGCAAGGCAAGGCAAGGCAAGTTTATTTATAAAGCACATTCCGTACACAATGGTAATTCAAAGTGCTTTACATAAAAGAAAGTAAAATAATAATGAAGAAAAATAATAACAAGAATAAAACAAGCAATTTTAAAACTTTTAAAATTATACAAAAAATTACTTATTTAAAATGAATTTAAAACGGTTAGAAAATGATTTTACATAAAATAAAATAAAAACAGTGGAAATATAGTGCAATCAGTTCGGACATTGCACAGTACTCATTCAATAAATGCACAGCTAAACAGATGGGTTTTAAGTCTAGATTTAAATGTGACTAGTGTTTTAGCACATCTGATCTCTTCTGGAAGCTGATTCCAACTGCAGGCGGCATAGTAACTAAAGACGGACTCCCCTTGTTTTGTGTGAACCCTTGGTATTTCTAACTGACTCGATCCTAATGATCTAAATGGTCTGGTAGGTTTATATTCAGTGAGCATATCTGCCATATATTTTGGTCCTAGGTCATTTAGTGACTTATATACGAGTAAAAGTACTTTAAAATCAATCCTAAATGTAACTGGAAGCCAGTGTAAGGACCTGAGGACCGGTGTGATATGCTCAGATTTTCTGGTTCTAGTCAGAATCCTGGCAGCAGCGTTCTAGATGAGCTGCAGCTGTCTAATGGTCTTTTTGGGAAGGCCGGTGAAGAGCCCATTACTATAGTCCACCCTGCTGGTGATAAAGGCTTGAACAAGTTTCTCCAAGTCTTGGCTGGAAACAAAACATCTAATTCTTGCAATGTTTTTTAAATGATAGTATGCTGATTTAGTTACTGCTTTGACATGACTATTGAAACTAAGGTCTGTCTCCAGAATCACACCAAGATTCCTGACTTGATTTTTAGTTGTTTGACCCCTAGAGTCAAGGTATGCATTCACCTTGAACACTTCATCTTTGTTTCCAAATGCAATGACTTCAGTTTTTTCCTTGTTTAACTGAAGAAAGTTCTGGCACATCCAACTATTAATTTCATCAATGCATTGGCAGAGGGAGTCAATGGGGCTGTAGTCATTTGGAGATAAGGCTAGGTAAATCTGGGTATCATCAGCATAGCTGTGATAGGCAATTTGGTTCTTTCTCATTATTTGACTTAGTGGGAGCATGTACAGGCTAAACAAGAGCGGTGCAAGAATTGGCCCTTGTGGGACTCTGCATGTCATGGACGTCCACTTAGACTTATGCTCTCCTATACTCACATAATAGCCTCTCCCTTCTAAGTATGACCTGAACCATTTGAGTACCATCCCAGAAAGCCCGACCCAGTTTTCCAGTCTCTCTAGTAGTATGTTATGATTGACAGTGTCAAACGCAGCACTGAGATCTAGCAATACCACCACCGATATTTTGCCAGAGTCACAATTTAAGCGAATATCATTTATTATCTTAATGAGTGCTGTCTCTGTGCTGTGATGCGGTCGAAAACCAGATTGAAAATTGTCCAGTAGACAATTTTAGGTAGGTAGTGGAACCACTGGCAATAGATGGTTTCTGGAAATGCAAACAGGTCTACCTGAGCAACTCCGAACTGTCTCTAGATCAGCTGAACAACCTGGGGGTGCAGTCTCCACTCTCCTAGAAGTGCCAGAGACAGCTCATCGGCTGCCCTATTGAACACTCCTGGGATGTGGATGGCACGAAGGGACCTCAGATGCTTCTCACTCCACAGGAGGAGGTGGCGGATGAGTTGTGACATGTGATGGGAGCGTAAACCGCCTTGCCAGTTGATTTATGCAACTGTCACAGTGTTGTCTGTGTGGACCAGAATGTCCCTACCTGAAGGCGTCATCTAGAGGCAGCTCAGGGCAAGGCATACTGCTAGCAACACGAGAAATTTATATACCAATGCAGTTAAGGACCCGGCCAAACCACTGAGACTGCATGCCCGTTGTACGTGGCCCCCCTGCCTGTAGCCGAGGCATCTGTGAATACCACAGCATGCCTGGATACCTGTTTCAAGGGCACTCCTGCCCATAGAAACAAGGGATCTGACCAGGGGCTGAAGATTCTGCGGCAGTCCAGGGTAATCTGAACCTGGTGAGTACCGTGTCGCCCCTCCCACCTCGGGACTCAGTGCTGAAGTGGAACTATCACAGCAACTCCATGCCAAGAGAAGAGATCCTCTGTGTTGGCATGAGTTTGCTCTTTTCCTAGTTGACCTGAAGACCCAACTGGCTGAGGTGCATGAAGGGCAGGACCCACTGCTTTTCATGTGCACAATGGAATAAAGGCTGTAAAACCCCTACCTCATATCGGCTGGATGGACCAGCTCTATCGCATCCATTTGCCAGCAGGACTGCGATTTCCACACGCCAGACAGGGGCATCGACAGCCTTGAGTGAAGTAAACCAGATGCCCCTAAACATGATGGGACTCCGAGACGGACTGGAGAGCGCTAACCAGGCTCCGAGAGATGTGACGGCCTGGCCTGTGATGGCAAAGGGTGGAGTCTGGGTGTAAAGTGTAACTCACCTGATTCCTCCGTGTGCAGGAGAAAACACAGGGTCTCAGCTTGAGGCTTGTGAATGCCTGGTGGGTGACTGCATGAAGTGAGGATTCGAATGCTAAAGCCCTTATCTGGTTCCATGAATAAGCAGGAGGGGTGCTCTTTGGCAACCCACTGCTGCCTGCTGGCAAGAAAGGAGGAGGGATGTGACCCTGTGATGTTCTGCCTGTGACCGGCTCCAAGATGCTGCCAGATGGAAGGCTGCTGCTGCATGGGGGTGAGGGCAGCCACAATGGGGCACCCACGGCGATGAGTAGGCTGAGGAGCTGTGGCCTGGGTGAAAGCAGCAGGTTTCCTCCAGCCCATAATGTGTTTGACAGCCTCTGTCTGCTTCTGTGCCACAAAGAGCTGCTGGGCAAAGCTCTCGACAGTGTCGCCGAAGAGGCCGATCTGTGACATGGGAGCAGTCGGAAACTGTACCTTATCATGCTCCTCCATGTTGGCCAGACACAGCCAGAGATGGTGCTCCTGGACCACTTATGTGGACATTGCTCAAAATGCAAGGTCTGTCACAGCACACAGTTAATGTAGAACAGCCAGGTCATGGCCACCCTCATGCAGGTCTCTCAGGGCTTTGGCCTGATGGACCGGCAGTAGTGACATTGCATGGAGGGCAGAAGGCGCCTTCCCACAAGCTCTGTAAGCACTGCCATTTAAGCCTGACAAATATCTACAGGCCCATGAGGGGAGACACGGGTCCCCCCACAGAGTGAGTCAGTTGCGTGGAGTGCTTGAGGGGTGACAAACTTCCTCTGGGAAACCTGTCACCATGGTACTCAAATAACCTCTGACTCTGTCGGACGCAGTGCCACATTTAAAGTAATGGAGTCTTCCATGCAATGCCAAAATGGTCATGTCCCCACTAAAAGAACATGCACCATCCACGAACGCTTGCTCAGCATTATCAATGCCCAGACATGTGAGACAGCGATTATGACCATCCCCTAGGCGCCAGAAAGCGACTGCACCCAGAAACCCACGGTGATGAGACATCTTTTTTCTGTGAGACCACGACCACCACTGCAACACCGTGACGCCCACATTCTCTCTTGCAATCACTCGAAGAGGAGAGCAGTAGTGATGCACCACCGCTCGGCTCCGGGGGCAAAAAGATAAATGAATGCGGTGCACCTGCTGCCTCTTATACTCACGCGGGGATCAGCTGCAGCTGGATGCAATAATCGCATGCCAATGTGCATTGGCTCTTTTGGTTTTCACTCAAAGTGGATTGGTCTCTCTGGCGAGATCCCAATTCGTCGGTCATCACCGATGTGACGTTGAGAGTGACAGACTGAAAGTGAACCCTGCAGCTCTTTTCAACAGCATAACATTATTTTGCCTCCCTGGGTGGGCACGAGCATATTCACTACATCAGCTACCAACTTGTTAGATCTAAAGTAAGACGATTATTGTTATTCTGCTCTGTTATTCCCAACAAATGATGAATTAATCTATGACACAAACTGTTTTTTCACTCAACTACATTACTTCATGTAATCTTTTCTTTTTTCTCCTGATGCACTAAACACTAGTTACTTGTTTATTGATTGCAGATTTTTTATTTTAATTCTTTACTTCGTAAACTCTCTTAATGACTTTTTTTGATTCTCTCCTCTGATTCAGATATAGCAAAATCTGTCTCTCAAAGTCCATATTAATTCAATGCAGTTACGAAACATGGCTCTCATAATTTCTCACACACATGCACACACGCTCCTTTCTCTGTCAAGACACTCTTTCTGCATCATATACTCATTCTTATTATATGAAAGAAACAAACAACTTAAATATTTTTACTTTATAAATGGTGACAGGAAGATGTCCAAATAATCTATGTACAGTAAATAATCAAATGGAAAGAATCTAGCCAAATTATAGGAATTAGTTTTAGTTTTTGGAAATAATTCTTCTAGTTTTTCAATACACACATTGGTTTGCTCCATACCATAGAAGCCACAAACTTACACAAAAACGTTACATTCAACACATTAATTTTCACGCAGAGCTCATTACAGCACAGTTAAGACCTCAGCCAAACGATTAATATAACACACTCAGCTCCTAACACTAAAACAATGAATATCATTTTTTCAACATTTAGACAATACAAAATAAACACTGGCCCAAAGAATAACAACTATCTGTTCTCTCAACTCATGAGCACCTGTAGATTAAGGCCTTCTTCTTTGAGGGCTACTATTGGGGCCACTCTAACCCACCTGAAAGAGGCTTCCCAATTCTCCCCTCTCACCTCCACTTCGAATGCAGTATCCACAGGTTTTACTCCCCTCTTGAGCAATGCATATCTCATGTTAAAAAAAAAACTCTTTATTAATATATTTACTTAAATTATGTGCAACTTTTGAAATCTGGAAATTTTGTTTCCTGTTCTACCATTAATTCTAGATTAAATTTGTTGAAGCCCTTTCTCTGATCACCACCGAAGGCTGATATAGCAGGCCATGCAAACAATTTTGAAATAAAGCTGGAAATCTGTGCCCTTTTTTTACATGTCATTCCCCATACTTTTCACATTATCAGTACAGAATACTTGCAAAATCTCTACCCTAACATTTCAAACTCAGGCAATTATCATACAGAATAATATGACTGGTTTTTCATGTATATTAATATACATATATTAACATTCCTAATATTATATCCTAATACCTGTAATTTAGGGCACCACCATAGTGTGTGAGTTACAGAATGGAGAAACCTGGAAAAATGCTGTGCAATTTTACCTTGGATAAGTATAATCTATGCAATGTTTTTAACTGAATTAAATTATGCCTTACATTAATTGAACAGGTAAGTGTGTTCTCAATGCCTTCTTCCCAACTGTCTGAATGGATCTCTAACCTTAATTCTATCTCCACGGCCTGCTTAATTTTGCTGCAGAATACTATAGAAACATGACGCAGCCCCCCGATGCAAATGATTAAACTTATTAATTTCTTCAAATACATTGTGTTGTCATCACATTAATATTTGACATCTTTCTTACACAAAATCTCTAACTTAAAAGTAGAAATATTGATATTAAAGGTTTTTTTTTTTTTGCTCAAATGAGGCAAATGTCCCATCTATATAGAGATATTTAAAATTCTTTGAATGCCGTTCTTCTCCCATTGGGTAAAACTTGAATCAAGCAAACAAACCAAACCATATACTATCTGTGTACATGTCAGGAACCATTAAATAGGCTTTAATCTGTTTCCATATTTTCGGGGGATTATTTATAATAAAGTGATAATCATATAAGGCCGGGTCAGTTCTAATAGGACTTAAGAAGATCAGCAAGAGATGTCCTGTTGCAAAATGCTTGCTCCATTCTAATCTAGGACAGATCTCTATCTGAATCAGAAGGCTGCTTTCTCCACCATGTGAAAATGAACTTAGATTAGCTGCCCAGTAGTAACATTTTTTAGTTTTGCATAAATGTTTCTTTGATGTTCTCACATTCTTATAATTCCACACAAAATAGTACAATTATTGTGTTTAGTTGCTTAAAAAACTCAGTGGGATAAAACAAGGGATTGCCTTTTAAATGTACAAAAATCATTGGAGTACTAACATCTTGCCATTGACATGGGCAATTTTCTCCAGGATTCAATATTTTGTTTTCAAATGATCTAACATTCATTGATAATTTATCTTAAGCAGATCTTTAGGTTACATTTTAGAGTTTTAATGAACTGACTGGGTTTTACACACATTATCAGTTTCCACACTATCTAATCTGTAGCATCTCCCTTTTCCGGAACTTCCTTCTGTATTCTTTATTCATAAGAGCAGTCAGTCACATAGGCCATAAATCAGTTAATCTGGCCTTGAGGCCTTCAAATGCACTTGGATCTCATACTGCACATGGCAGAATAGCTTACAATTACAAAAAAACATACAAAGGAACTTCTTCAAATGTTTTGTATAGGATATGAAATATTTCATCACACATGGTAATATTATTTACTCCCACTGAGTCAATACAGTGACTGGTGATGTGTCTTTTCACTCCACCCATTTCGTTGGAAGTGAAAGTCAAATCAAACTTCTCTGTATAGTTTACAGCACGGCCACCACAAGGAGAGAGAGAGAGAACATTTACAGAAGCGGCGAAAGTAGCCTATGGAAGACAAAAATAGAAAATCTGCAAGTCAACATTCAGGTCAGTTAAAATATATGCTTTTATTAAACTTACATGCAAACCTACGCAGATAGTTCCAGAGCGCTGCTGATTGTCCAGTGTTATTCTAGACGAAGACGAATGTTGCCTTCGAGTCTAACAATAAAAAACAACACGAGGCAGAAGTTATAGAAATGTAAACTCAATTTAAAAAAGTGAAACGTTTAAATAACGGTAGATGTTTTGCGACCCACCCACAGCGACATCTGCGCATCAGAGTAGCGCGTCTTAACGCGTTATTAAACGCGTTACATTCATATTCAGGGCTCATCTGATTTTTTTGTAAATAGTATACTTTATAGTATGATGTTTAGTAAGTTTGGTGTTTTAAGGTCTTGGACCGCAGTAAAGATAGTTTGCGGTTTGATATTCTGATTTCTTTTGGCTATTAATACGCAGTGCGCTGTCATAGACATGCAAATAATACCGAATATCGTTCTGCATGATTTGTGAATTCCGGTGACGCTGTCCTTTGGGCCGAAATCAGGTTTTGGTAACACTTTAGAATACTGTTTCTTACTTATTACATAACTAATACGGAACTATTGAAGAACTAACAGGTAATTTTTCATTAACACTCACTACTGTTAACTACTAAAGAAGATATGTTAACTAATCAGTATGTAATACAATTTTATGATTGTGTTAAGTAACAGTTAGCTAATCAATAACTAATGTATTCTGTCATACCTCCTGAAGAACTACTATTAATTATCTACTACGGTTCAAGAAAAATAACTATGAAGTAACTACTAATGAACAGTTATACACAATTACATTGAATTGTGACCCTTTCATATAAAAGTTATTAGCAGTAGTAGTAGTAGTATAAAAATGCAGTATTAATAAATGCAATACATTTTACAGAGGTTTTGCCTGTATAGTGAATTGTTTTGTGAGTGTGTTTTGTAAGAAATCAGCTTCCAGTAGGAACCCTACCAAGACTCCAGTGCCTTGCGATAATTACCTTAGTTTTTATATTTTATATATAGTACTGTATGTGTGCCTCATCAGCATATACCACATTACCATTAATTCAGTTTCTTTATGTAAGGCAAAGTCTAAGGAAAAGTGAAAATCCAGGTAACCAATTAGTAATTAATAAAGAATTATCAAATAATTCTGCATGACTTATTTCAAACCTGGAACATTAGGCCTACTCTAAAGTGAAAATATTGGGAACCCATTAGTAATTAATAAAGAATTATTCGAAAATTCCTCAAGAATTATGTAGAACCTGAAACAGTATTCTAAAGTAAAACATAGGGAACCCATTAGTAATTAGACTTTCGCCGAGCCCCGCCCACCTTAGTTACTGTTGCTACTTCCGACAAACAAATGGTCAAACACGACCAGCGCGACAGATTGCCATGACGGGAAGAGGTATACCCGTGCGTGTCAGTGACCTTTTTTGGAGTAATACCTCCGTGCAGAGGTGGAAAGAGTACAAAAATATTCTACTCAAGTAAAAGTAAAAAGTAGCTCATTTAAAATTTACTCAGAGTAAAAATTACTTAGTTACATTTTAACAGTGGGAGGGAGTCAAAAATGGGACAGGCCAACGGTGTCAAACTCAGTTCCTGGAGGGCCACAGTCCTGCACAGTTTAGATATAACCCTAATTAAACACACCTGATCCAGCTAATCTAATCATTTAGGTTTATTCAGGGCTGGACTGGGACAAAAAATCGGCCTGGGCATTTTTGCCCAGACCGGCCCACTATATGATCATAAACACCACCCATCTTTGCACGCCCTTAATCATATGCATACCAACTCCTATTCATTAAAACCACTAATGCCATGTAATGAGTGAGTATAGGAACGAGTGAGAGTTAACCGATGAAATAAGTCAAAATTGTATATTTATTAATACAGTTGAACTATACTCCACAGCGGTGAATTCTAAAACAAGCTATAAGCGGCTCTGGCATAGCAATACCAGTGTTTTTTTACAGGATTTTTGTTAAAACTATGGTGGTGTCTCCTCGGTCCTTCTAGGGGGGTTCGGGGGCATGCTCCCCCCCCCCCCCCCCGTGAGAAAATTTTGTGCATTTTAATGTTAAATTCATTAATCTGGTGCACTTTGAGAGTTCAAAATTAAAAGCTCCAACCCATATTCAGTGTGCAAATTAAACAAAGAAAAATTCAAACCTCTTTTAGTTACAGTGTCTATTTACATTACACCTATACATAATAATAGTTATAATATTAATCCAATGACAGTAATAGCCATATTTTGTAAAACAAATGCACAAAAAAATAAAGGAAAATTTCTTAATTAGTTGTACCAATTTCTATACTTGAAAGAGATAAGCACATGATCTTTTATTTTGACGCAAACTGCATCAAGCTTTTATTTTGGCGGAAAACATGGTTTACAAACGCCTCTTATTAAATTTCTAGTGAATTGCGGTAATCGTCAACTATGCAGATGTGGAAATAATCTACACTCATGACATGGCCTAAGTGTTTTGAAAGTAGTTCTGCTTACCGCAGGCTCTACACTTTCTCATCTCTGTCCTGATCCTCCGTCCTCACTATCATCATCTGCCACAGGAGCTGATGAAGGTCAGAAAACATATATTTTGACACAGTTTACAGTGTCTGCTTTAAGGGCCTGGTTCTATTTTTTCACGCTATTTATCTGCACATTCCTTGCGTTTCTTCTCCATCTTTTTTTACAGATACACACTGACACTGCTGCCGCTCGCTCACTCGTTTAGAGTTGTGATTGGGCCAGCCCAGTGTCAATCAAGAAAAGAGCCAATGGGCCGCTGATCTACATGTTTCATGGGCTGGTCTGTCAGAAAAAAAAAAACTAACACTGACTTTGACCAATGCATTACACCGGCACAAACCCAGCGCCGCAAGCAAAACAAAACGAATGGGCCGCCGATGTACACATTTTATGGGCCGTTTAAAAAAAAAAAAAAAAAAAAAAGTATGAGTATGAGATATCGGCCCAAAAAGCACATCGGCCCACCGGGCAAATGCCCGGTATGCCCAATGGCCAGTCCAGCCATGGGTTTATTTGAAAACTACATGATATGTGTGCTGGAGCAGGGTCAGAACTAAACTCTGCAGGGCTATGGCCCTCCAGGAACTGAGTTTGATACCCCTGGGATAGGTCTATTAATCTCAAACTAGTTGTTTTTAATTAAAGGAATCAGTTATTTAGAATAATAAAACATTTGGGCTGTTACCAGGCAAATCAGTATCAACAAACTCATCTTTTAATGCAGAAGATTCATTGGAAGTGGCATTTAGATGTATTACACTGTTTAGTGAAGGACAAGAATGCATTTAACCTGCAGTTACAAATGCATGAATAATGTTTTGATATACAAGACATAAAATGTTGAATACTCATTTGAAATGATAAGAAATTAATTATTTTAAAAAATCAAAAGATACTTTAAATGTGAAATTAAAATGGCCAGTATGTGTCAGCAAGTCACTGTTAATAAGTGAGTCATTGCGATTGAACCGAATCATTTAAACGGTTGATTCATTCAGGAACGAAACACTGTCACGTTGCTCAGAGACGCAAAACTGTGCATTGGTGGCTGTGTTTGGATTATTTTCTGTTGTAGAAATAGAGCTAAAAAAGGCAATATGGTGTCTAAAACGCAAGTCTCTTAATTAACTTGTTTACTGAACTGTTATATATATGTATGTATATATTCATGATGATTTTTGGAGGAAAAGATGGCATTCTTTGTGTGATTTTGATTTAATATATGAAATTATATAAATATGTGAATTTTCTGCCCCTATATCTTCAATTTTGTGATCATTCTAAATGCATTTTAGGAGACTGAATTACACAGTGAAAGAACGCACTATAAATGCGCGCGCACATCATTAAAACAAAAATAGCACACTCCTCACCACTGTCTTTTTGGCTAATTTGTGCAAAACCTCTTGCTAAAATGTCAAAGCTTCATTTTAACCACCAATGCAACGACGCAATTATTTAGCTTACCTCTACATTCTTGCGAAGGGTTGATGTCTTGTCGAGATTTTATAAGCTGCTAGTTTGGTCTTCCTAGGCAAGTACAGCTTACACTGCATAATAGAGCATACATATGGCCATGGGTTCACTTCATTTCCTTCGAGTTCAACTTCAGAATATTACGGGGTTTCGTTTTCAGCGGTGTCTGCACCACTAACGCCTGTTTTGACCGTCTGCATCTTTCTTGTGATTTTAGCGCCAGTTTGCCCTCCTGCCCATTATTTACTGCCGTAGTTTCCAGGGAGCGATTTATTTTTTTTATTTTTATTTTTTTTACTCAGTAATTAATATGTTTTAAAATGTAGCGAAGTACAATACTTCAATCAAAATATACTTAAGTAAAAGTAAAATTACAGATTTTAAAAATTACTTAAAAAAGTATTAGTACACAAAAAAGCTACTCAATTACAGTAACGCGAGTAAATGTAATTCGTTACTTTCCACCTCTGCCTCCGTGATATCCTCCAGATCGAGGTAAAAGGGGTTACAGTATGCCGTGGAGGGAAAAAAGCGAAATCTGAGAAACACCATGACCTGTACCTCAAATGCAACCAGCACAGCCTTGTGTACCAGTCATGCTCTTGCACTGCCGGGAAAGTTCTCTTTCATATGTTATAGGTATGTGACAATCTGACCTATATACGCACGAGCGCTTTGTTCCCGCGGCTGTGTTCCCAGCAGGTAATCAGCGCCAGACGCGTCGGTGACTTAGGAAATCTTTCTTATCTTTGCTTTGTGAATACCTCTAAAGCCCATATACTAGTAACGTAAATTACGTCCTCACGTTGATTCTCACGTTCGAATTTCCAAGTTGTCTGCCGTTAGAAGAAAGTTATAAGCGAAGCAACATTTCTCTCGTGTTTGCCATCAAAATCCGCTATGAAGGCGAGTATTTTTTTGTTTCAAACCCAATACTTTTGATAGAATATACATTAAACTTGAATTAGGTGAAGTTTGGGATGGATTGTAACATTCGCATGTGTTTTTTTACGATCCGTTGTTGTCAAAAGCAGAATCGGCCATTCAATCATATTGGCTTCCAAAACTTCTCCCAGTTTTCATCAATCCGTGCAGTATTTTTCAAAGAAATCATACACAACGAAGGCTTAGAATCTCTAGATTACATTATTGGCATGATTTTGTCAAACATATAAATAAATACCATGGATGGTTATGTATTTGTTTAGGAACAACTGTGCTTCTGGCTGCCTGCTAGGTCATGTGACCCGTTTCTGGCAATCTGATTGGCCGAATCTTAACATTTCAGCCCATGTGTGCTGTATTATTCCTACAAACATTGTGAAAATAATTCAATTTTACCAACTCTGTGCAGAATAATACAGCACACATGGGCTGAAATGTTTGTAAGATTTTTTTTCAAAAGTAAGTTAAAGCAGCAAAAAAAAAAAAGTCTGTAGTACTTGTAGGCTTACAAGTATATATTATATATAAGGGTATATTACTTTTTGAAATATAAATATCATATTATACTTAAAAATAAATAAATATATACTTTTGATATAATGATATCATATTTTTAAAAGGCTGATTATTTAGATTTCATATGGAAATATATGCGTGGATTGATGCTCTCGGTTTCATTAATTAGTGGTTAATTAGAAATAATAATTTTTTATATATACCTTTTAAAAAGAGATCATCTTAATCTTGTTGGGCAATTAATTACCTACACTGTGGTGTTTTAATGATGCAAATAGACCAAGAAATGAGGAAGTTATGATATTTTGAAGTGTTTGATCAAGCGGAAGAGGTCACAGGTTTTCATTGTTTTATTGTTATAATTAGGTACAAAATGACCCCTAATTTCCGAATTTAAAAATTCCATAACTTTCTTAATAATTATCCGATTTTAATCATTTAAAAAACATTTTAAAGTTATTTTTATTATCTATCATATGGTTATGATTATATATTAATTTTCTAGTATTGATTTTTTTTGTCACATACCTATATGTTATGGTCTATTATTGTCTATTGCGAGTAGCTATTTTTATTATTATCTTGGTGAATAAAGGTTTTAAAAATGATAACTAAATACTAATTGAGTCTTAAATGCATAATGTAGACATATAGGCTAGCATATAGGCTGATGTTGGCATTATTCTTTTATTACATTTCAGCTGCTATGGCGAAGCAAAAAAGGCAGAGTCTTTATCTTAATTAATTTCGTTATTGCCAAATACCCATCTTAATTTAAAAATTATCTTAATTAAAATTTTTAAAAAAGACTCGTTTTTATTGGTGCGTTGGCCTATTTATAGGCTAAATGAGTCTATACCTAGGGCTATTTAGAGTTCTGAGATGTTACGATGTCACAGAGGACTTATTTTATTTCTTTGTTCAAACTTCCAAGTGGCCTATTACGTTAGTCATGTATAAATTGTTAAAACATGTATAAATGACTCATTCTTGACAAAAGGCAAAAGAGCTGTGTGCGTGCGTACATTTGAATAATGTCGGGCTGTAAACGGGTTCGGGCTTTTAAAAAGCTGTCAATCAAAATGTACTTGTACCTGTCAGGCCTAACTTTTAAGGCCCGATTACAGCTCCATAGTGTCCGATTTACAAACGCCGTGGGCACACCGCTTCACCATCTTGCTTGGAGTCAAAGTTTGTCGGAACTGCCTCACATAGTAACGGTTGCTATGATGTGTGATTGGACAATGGCCGTTTTGGGGGAGGGGCCGGCGAAAGGCTAATTAATAAATAGTTATCAAATAATTCTTCAGGACTTATTTTGAACCTGAAACAGCAGGCCTATTCCAAAGTGAAATTATAGTGAACCCTTTAGTAATTAATAAAGAATTATTCGATAATTCCTCAAGAAGTACTTAGAACCTGAAACAGTATTCTAAAGTGAAAACATAGGGAACCCATTAGTAATTAATAAATATTTATCAAATAATTCTGCAGGACTTATTTTGAACCTGAAACAGCAGGCCTATTCCAAAGTGAAAACATAGTGAACCCATGAGTAATTAATAAAGAATTATCAGATAATTTATATTTTATTCAATTTTAACATGCATACTGCCCACATTTAAACTAATTTAACAAACATTTCATAATAAAAACTTAAACATTTAGAAGCAAACAAAATGCATATTTAATTTCCATTATAGGCTAATAAGTGGACTTTAACAAAGTTGGAACTGTAGTAGTACTTTGTACTTGTCCTTTTACTCAAGTAACTTTGAAAATGAACAGGCCTACTTATAATTTTACTGGAGTAATATTTTATTGGGGTATCTGTACTTTTACTCAAGAACTTGATTTGTGGGACACAGCCTGATTATTATAGTGATTATTTGCATATAACTGTTCATTAGTAGTTACTTCATAGTTATTTTTCTTGAACCCTAACTAGTAGATAATTAATAGTAGTTCTTCAGTACTAGGTATGACAGAATTCATTAGTTATTGATTAGCTAACTGTTACTTAACATAATCATAAAATTATATTACATACTGATTAGTTAACACATCTTCCTTAGTAGTTAACAGTAGTGAGTAGTGAGTGTTAATGAATAATCACCTGTTAGTTCTTCAATAATTCCTTATTAGTTATGCAGTAAGTAAGAAATGGTATTCTAAAGTGTTACCCAGGTTTTTTTTCCGTAGTGACTCTTAATTTTATAATGCCTATAGCCCCGAAAGTTGGACACTTAGAGACTCCTCTAGCCACATTAAGTGTTTTCTTATAACGGTTTTATGGGAGGAAAAGACTTAGCGTGTTATTAAACGCGTAGCATTCATATTCCAACGGCTCATCATTTTTTTTCTGTAGATACTTTATTAGTATGATGTTTAGTGAGTTTTAGTAGCCTAAATCCTCCTTCGGTTGTAATATTTATTCATATTAGTTTTCATATTCATATTCACTGCCTTCTATGTATGTTTTTAACATTTTATTTTACTATAATAATGTTTTATTTTATTTATTTATTTATTTTTGGGTTCAAAGCTGCATACTTTTTCCCTTTTTCATGTGGAGTGCTGCTAAATTAATGCATAATTTGGATTATGTTTTGTACAACTTTTTTCTACTTACAGTTAACATTATTATATATCAATTGAATCCATGTTTATTATTATTATGAAGAATTTTAAGTCACATTTTAATAGTTTTAAGTGCATATGTTACCATTCAGTCTGTACATGCTTTTGTATGGTGTATCCTGCTGAAAATCAAAATAAAATGAGGGGGAAAAACTGTTTTCATGTCATTTCACTGTTTCATTCTTTAATAATTGCATGCCAAAAGCATGAAAAATAGTATCTTTTTCACTCTATAGTCATATTTGAAAATTCATAAAAAATAAAATCAAATTGTTTTCTGCAATCAGCAGACTCTTGCTGTACACATACATAAGTACCACTAAGATGATTTTCATATCCTTTAACTATTATTAATAACTATCATTATTTAATAATTGCATGCACAAATCGTGAAAAATGCTATTTTTCACTATGCAGTCATATTTGAATTATTTATTTTTGGCTGTTGACTGTGTATTTGACATTATGTTTGGCTTAGTGAAGGTTTTGGTAATTTTCATTCTGCCTTGTGTGTTCGGTGTCTCTGTCTTGACATACAACATGAATATGTCATGACTTACAGGTGAATGTTTACAAATATTTATATGTTAGTTTAAATATACATTTATGTAGCCTTTTCCAATTTAACATTTTATCTGGTCTACCAGATAAAACTTTCAGTGTTGTTATGTACTATAAAATGTCAATTTTAATGTACTTATCCATTATCACTAATCTCATGTTATTGTCACTATCCAGCAAGATCATCACGGTCAGAAAGGTATTACTGTTAGTATAGTGATTACTAATTTGTATATTGTGGTACATATCTTCATTGTGGTGATTGGTAGAATTTCTCAACAATTCAACAAGTCAATCTAGTATTCCATCCAAAATGTTCTATGGCGTCGTTCTCATTTCAGAAGGATTTTCTTTATATTTTTCAGTGCGAATGTATTTTACTACATTTTTTAAAAGTAATGAAAATTTATGTACAAATTAAGCTGTGGAACTGAATGTGGCAAGACTGTTGAGCTGCACAAGCAAGGCTTCTCACAACGCGTTATGGGACAAGTGGAAATATATATACAAATATATATATTAGAATAAACACCTTTTCAACATCTTTTCAAGATCACCGGACTCAGAGAACTTAAAGTATATATATGTGTGTGTGTGTGTGTTTGTGTATATATATGTGTACACATGTGTGTATGTGTGTGTGTGTGTATGTATGTGTGTATGTATGTTTCTGTGTTTAAACACGGTGGTCAAAATTATAACAACACTAGAATTTTTACCAGCTAAAAATAGCTTAAGCAATTATTTATTTTGCTGTAATTAATTCAATTATTTTTTGTGTCAGCAGGAAATATCAGTATACATTTCCAAATATTTATTTTGCCATTAATTGTAATAATCCACTGAGATTTTTGTCTGACAACAGCGAGTGCTTTACACAGAGATCTAATCTTATCATCATCATCAGTCTGTCTGGAGTGACATGAAAAAACAGAACAACCTGAGACAGACTCGATCCAGAAGAACTGTGGCAACATCTCCAAGATGCAACTAAAAAAAATTCCTGCAAAGCTACAGTACTGTTAAAAGTTTTAGGCACTTATGTAAAATAATTTAATGTGTAAAAACATTAAATCAACATTTGGTGTTAGCATCCTTTACATTTTTAAAGAGCTTTTGCCCTCGGTGCACTTATGCATTGTTTTTAGGTAGCTTTGCATGTGGTTTTATAGAGGAGTAAATAGCATCGGACAGGACTTTGGTAAGCAGTTATTAAAAAATTATACAGCAAAGTAAAATGACAATCACTACAAGGGACCTAGGGAAATGTAGAACAAGAATATTTTGGAGTTAGCAGAAAACGAATTGAATTGAATTTTTTTTAATGTCTTTACAGTGAGGCAGTAGATTGCATTGTTCATGATTTGGTAAGCAATTATTAAAGAATGAAACAGTAAAGTAAAATTACAATCCCCACAGTGGTACTTGGGAACATGTAGAACAAGAGTCTAGTGAAGATTCCTGAAAACAATGTATGAATTTTCAAATAGGACTATAGAGTGAAAAATATACTATATTTCATGATTTTGGCATGTAATTATTAAAGAATGTTACAGTAAAATGATTTGAAAATCACCACAGTCATACTTAGGGATGTGTACAACAAGATTCTGGTGATTGCAGAAAACAATTTGATTGGATTTTAAAATATGAATGTTTAGTGAAAAAGAGAAACGTCGTGGTTGCGTATGGTAAAGTCTCGGTTATGTATGTAACCCTCGTTCCCTGAAGGAGGTAACGGAGATGTTACGTCAGAAAGAGACTGACGAATGGGATCTTGCCCGAGAGCCCAGTTACCTTAGAGTGGTTACAAAATGTCAATGGTACGCCGAGTACCTTGACGGTATTTGCATCACTACCTCCACCCCACAGAGCGGGTATATAAGGAGCAGCACGAGCAACTCGCATTCAAGTCTTCACTGAGGAGCCGAGCCCAGAGACCCGGCCGTTCAGCGGAACAGCAATGTGGCAAGGGGACGTAACATCTCTGTTCCCTCCTTCAGGGAACGAGGGTTACATATGTAACCAAGATGTTCCCTTTCAGTCAGTCACGTTCTACTTTACGTCAGAAAAAGAATGATGAATGGGGTCCCTTACAAAATACCACATGGCTTCCAGTGACCTGTATGAGTGATAGCACCCTGTTGTGAGGCCAGCACGAGTGAGGGCCTATAGCTTACACGGAATACACTGGGTAGCATATTCCAGCGGGACATATGCTAGCAGGCTGCCTGCTCGTAGGAGGACTTACGAAGGCAGTTATCAGCCAAAGGTGGTGATACACATGAACTCTGAGGTACCCATCCCTTAGGGTGGAAGTTTCAATGACAGAGCTGGCAAGGTGCTTGCCAAGGGAAAAACACATGCTACGAAGAGACTTACTGTGGACTTACACACGTGGGATTGCCCAGAAGGGGAATCACCACACATGGAGGCACCTAGTCCCAACACAGGGCTGACCGAAGGGGCATGTACGCAAGTGCTGGACATCAACAGTGCTGGAGGAACCCAGGGTTATGAACTGGGGAACTCACCTGAGGAGAATAGCGCACGCATCCAGTCTGTGGAGTGGAATGGTGCAGCAAGCGGATTGACACAGAGCAGCTCCATACTGGCCTGAAGGGGTGAATACCCAGGAGAACACTGGCTCTCTACGGAGATTATAAAATCTCTCAAATGTGTTAGGTGTCGCCCAGCCCGCAGCTCTACAGATGTCTGTTAGCGAGGCGCCATGTGCCAGCGCCCAGGAGGAAGCTACACTCCTAGTTGAGTGAGCTCTCACCTATAAGCCAGGACAATAGCATCCACTATCCAGTGGGATAACCTCTGCTTGGAAACAGCCTTTCCCTTCTGCTGGCCTCTGAGTCTGGTCTGAGTTCTGTCTACATAAGTTTGGAGCGCATGTACTGGACAGAGCAGCACCAGGGCTGGGTCTGCCTCCTCCTGGGGCAGCGCTTGCAAGTTCACCACCTGATCCCTAAAAGGAGTGTTGGGAATTTTGGGCACTTACCCAGGCCGGGGTCTCAAGATAACGTGAGAGTTTGCCGGGCCCGAATTCCAAGCACGCTTCGTCAACTGGAAGTGCCTGCAGGTCCCCTACTCTCTTCACCGAAGCCAAAGCCATCAGGTGTGCAGTTTTAAATTATAGAAACTTTAGCTCTACTGAGAACAAGGGTTGGAAGGGAGCCCTCTGCAGTGCCGATAGAACCACTGCGAGGTCCCAAGAGGGGACTTGCTGAGGGCGAGGCGGATTGAGCCTGCTGGTCCCTCTCAGGAACCTGATGATCAGATCATGCTTCCCAAGAGACTTACCTTCAACAGGGTCATGGTGAGCCAAAATGGTGGCCACATAGACCTTCAGGGTGGAAGGAGACAGCCTTCATTCCAACCCTTCCTGAAGGAAGGAAAGCACTGACCCGATCGGGCATTTCCAGGGGTCCTCACGACGTGAAGAACACCAAGTGATGAAGAGGTTCCACTTCAAGGCATAGGCGTGTCTGGTTGACATGTATCCAGCTGAAGTGATGGTAGTTACCACCTGAGGTGGCAAGGTACCTAAACCTTCCGTGACCCGTCCAGAACCCACACATGTAGGTTCCAAAGATCGGGACGTGGGTGCCAGATGTTGCCCCGTCTCTGAGAAAGAAGGTCTTTCCTCAGAGGAATTGGCCAGGGAGGGGCTGTTGCGAGGAGTACAAGTTCGCGAAACCAGGTCCGGCTGGGCCAAAAAGGCGCAACCATGAGGACCTGCTCCTTGTCCTCCCTGATCATGCACAATGTCTTGCAAACAGGTCTACCTGAGCATCTCCAAAGCATTCCCAAATCAGCTGAATCGACTGGGGGTGGAGTCTCCATTCCCCGGGACGAGATTGTTGCCGTGAGAGCTCATCGGCTGCACGATTGAGCCTGCACAGGATTTGAATGGCATGAAGCGACCTCAGATGTTTCTGACTCCACAAGATGAGATGGCAAGCGAGTTGCGACATGCGGTGGGAACGTAGACCGGCCTGGCGGTTGATGAACCCTATGGTCGCAGTGTTGTCTGTACAGACCAGAACGTGCTTGTCCTTTAGCAGGGCCCTGAATGCGGATGCCATATGCCCCAGGAGCCTCTGAAACAGTTACAGTGGAACTGCTCTCTTGCCCTCGAATTGTCTCAGGCAATTCAGCAGTGACTGTGTGCGCTTGTTCGTAAGCCGCGCGAACATGGCGTCCGAGTCTATTTACATACCAAGAAAAGAGATCCTCTGCACAGGGGAGAGTTTGCTCTTTTCCCAGTTGACCTGAAGACCCAGCCAGGCGAGGTGTCTGAGCACCAGATCCCTGTGCTTGCATGACTGCACTCGAGAGTGAGCTAGAACCAGCCAGTCGCCGAGGTAGTTGAAGATACAGACACCTCGTTCCCTGAGAGGAGCCAGGGCTCCCTCTGCGACTTTCGTAAAGACACGCGGAGACAGGGCCAACCCGAATGGGAGTACTTTGTACTGAAATGCCTACCCCTCGAAAGCAAACCGAAGAAATGGTCTGTGTTGGGGAAGAATGGAGACATGAAAGTACGCGTCCTTCAGATTGATTGCTGCAAACCAATCCAATGGACGAATGCATTCGAAAATGCGCTTGGGCATTAGCATCTTGAACGGAAATCTGTGAAGAGCTCGGTTCAAGGCGCGCAAGTCCAGGATTGGCTGTAACCCACCTGTATTCTTGGATATTATGAAATGGGTGCTGTAAAAGCCGGACTTGTCGGCAGGAGGGACCGGCTCTAGCGCGCCCTTTGCCAGCAGGGTCGCGACCTCCGCGCGCATGACAGTAGCATATTTGACCACCATTGTCACACAAACACCCCGAAAACCTGGGGGGGATGCCAGACTAACTGAATTGCATAGCCGAGCCTGATCATTCGGATGAGCCAGCGGCCTGGGGAGCTCTAGCCAGGCTCCCAGAAACCGATCCAGCGGGGTCAAGGGAACTACAGGCGTACCCACAGTGGGGCAGCGAGGTGGAGCAGACAGGTCCCTTAGCGGGGGCAGAGTGCGGGCACTCATCTGACTCCAAGTAGCAAAGAGGGAATGAGAAGACAATGCATTCTTGAGCTGGCATTGCATGGAAACTGCCAAGGGGAGAGGAAAATGAGAGCGGCGAGGAAGCACGTTGCTAACTGTCATTCGTGGCCTCTTGGCACCCGGAGGTAGAGGAAACAGCTCTTAGTGAACAAAGTGTTCTCCCCCGGCCCTCCTCCAGGGAAAGGAGTGGTCCTGTCACCATCTCCTGATGAGCTGACATCCCCAACTCCGGGTCACCCGTCTCAGGAACGCCACTTGGCCTGCCGCTTGGCAGGTTTAGGGGCAGAGACGGGCTGCACCGGCCTTCTGCAGCCGGAGTGAAGGCTGCTGCTGTGGTCAAGCGGGAGTGGCGTGGACCGCAGGGGGGTGCCCTTGGCGACGAGAAGGCTGAAGCGGCACCTCTGCCACCGATGCAGGATGGCCTCAGACTGCTTCTGGGTGGCAGAGAACTGCAGGGCAAAATTCTCTACAGAAGAGGCCAGCCTGGGAGACTGGGGAGTTGAGTCAGATCTGACTCCCTCATGTCTGCCAGGGTCAGTCATAGGTGGCGCTCAGTGCTTAATTTGTAAATTGTGAGGTCCCGGAACAAAGCGGGGTAACGGATCTGGCATGTGATTACAGGAGGGAGATATAATGGAGCACTCGCGCACATTGCTGGACCAGTTTAAGTGATTTTAAGAGCGTGCATCAGTTGCATTTAGGGTCTGTAAGGTCATGAAAATGCCATGCGATTTTATAACAACAATTTCCATGCCTAAAAACGTTTTGAAAGAGTTGTGGAATTTTATTTTTCAAATCTCTGTGAAATAGTTATATTTAATCAGGTCCTACATTTCTGTAGTTTTAATAATTCTCGCAGCTTTCAAGTTTATAATGAGGTAAATCCCTGCATTTATTCAACATAGCTTGTAGGTTTGAATAATAAAATAAATCCACACAAACAAGATTCAATCAGTCGTTCGAAACCATAAACTCTCTCGGAGCGTGCTTCTCATCAGCGCATCTTGTCTGCACTTCAGCGACCTGCTGCAAGCTGCGATACAAGACTCACTCACATTTCGATCGGGACAGCTGACAGAGCTGTCACTTGACTTGACTAATCGGGCGTGACTAATTGTTGCATTGTCACAAAAATGTATAATTTGAACACCTTTTAAGTATTTTAAGCCATTTGGTACTCGGGCGCTCCACATGCTGTATTAGGCTATGTGCCCTCGCAGTCACATCCAAAGCTTGCACATATAAAGCGGACTCGCGAGTATTATATAAGAGTTATTTTCATAGTTTGTTGAGTTTAAGCAACCAAATACACACAATATGATGTCTGATGGTTGTTGACAAACAAAACAGTTTCATGGCACACTCTACTAAAATACAGGGGGGAAGGAAAGAAAGGGGGGGGGTGTAATCTATAATTAAACAACACTGTGTCGTCAGTGTTTGTGTTGTATCAGACATGTACAATTAACATTAGGCTATATAAAACAAGCTCAAATGGAGTTAACAAGGTCTTTGGCTGGCGAATGAGGAGATCTGTGTTTTGTCCGCATCTGAGGCAAGTGCAGTGCATTTTATGCTATCATTGCCTTTTAAAGGCTATATAACATTTATTTTTGCTATATGTGCGCTTAGTTTTTCTTGTTGTTAAGTAAACTTGGCCAATGTCTCATGATATAAACGATAAAGCGCTTATGCACGGGATATTCAAAAACGTACAAAAGTATATTGACTAGATGGCAAAAAACATACTTCTCCAGTCTTCAAACACACACAGACAATAGCCTTTACAGACATAGTGTTTGAGTAAAGAAAATGCTGTAGCTACTATTCAAACAGTTTGTTTGCCCTTGCTTTGCGGATAAGCGGAGATCTGTCTCCAGGCTGTGCGCGCATCAATCTGAGTGGAGGCGCGTGAAGTGACGAGGTTTCGCGAGAGCTTGAGGATCCAATGTTTTACTGACAAGCTGTTTTAAATACTTATCATTGGTTAAATATTTGTAAAACCCTCTGATTTAAAATAATAATAACGAATTATAATAGAGATATGAATTTTGGTTAATTTTTAACGGAACATATCTGTCTTCCGTACGGAAACGCCACCCCTGGAAGAGGGGGATCCGCCAAAATGAGGTGCCGGATCCAATTTTGCAGGTGCCGGATCCGGCTTGTTCCGGCACAAATTAAGCCCTGGTGGAGCTCCTGGACCACCAAAGTGGACATCACATGACCCAAGGAGCGTGAAGTAACCTTCGTCGCCCAGAGAGCGAGGTCGGTAGCAGTGCGCGCCTCCTGCAAAACCCCTGGGTCAGCACTGCCCCCGTGCAGCTCTTTGAGCAGCTTGGCCTGGTTGACTTGAAGGGTGGCCATGGCGTGCAGAGCAGAAGCGGCCTGACCCGCAGCTCTGTAAGCCTTGGCCACAGTGTGGATGAGAACTTACAGGCCTTGGAGGGAAGCTTGGGACCACCATGCCATGCGGAGGTGCTCTGAGGACACAGTTGCATCACAACAGAACACTCCACTGGGGGAATCCCAGCATACCCCTTGGCCACTCCGCCATCGAGGGCAGTGAAGGCGGAGGAAGCACCAGAACGGTTTCAGGCAGTTAAAGGTGCCCTCAATGAACTGGTCACTTCCTGGTGCACTTCCGGAAAATACTAAGCGGGGGCTGCTGGCGATCAGCATGAGCAGCCCCCTGGAACCAATCATCCAGCCTCAAGCGCTCGGAGCAGGGTGGAGGATTCTAGTTAAGCCGATGCACTCAGCTGCCCGGGAAAGCATGGCTGTCAGCTCGGGATCAGACTCTGGCAACGCTGGCACTCCTGAGGGAGGCAACTCAGCCGAATCCTCATCTCCCGAGGACTCAAGCCGGCCTAGTGATGCGGCGCTCGATATAAGATCTTCCTCCTGAGCCCCGAATGAGATGTCAGGAGCCTGAAAGGGTCCAGGAACTCATACAGAAACTCAGCTGGCTGCGGCGTTTGTGAGGGGGGTCATGAGGATAAATATACAATTGCACCCAGAAACACATGGGCGAAATTATGTCTTTAAAAAGACGCAAATTCAACCTGTTACTCTTTTGTGAGAGAAAAACTCTTTCAGTGGGGCTGAAGCGCTCAGGGGAACGTGGGAGGTAACTGCAGGAAACCCAGATGAACCGCTGAATTTCGCCGTCACACCAACACCAGCTGACTCACTTGTAAACACTCCAGTGAAAGCAGCAAGCGATGTGCTTGGCTCCGAAGTGAAAGCTTGAATGCGAGTTGCTCGCGCTGCTCCTTATATACCCGCTCTGCGGGGCGGAGCTCACAATGCAAATTCCGCAGACCAAGGTACTCAGCGTACAATTGGTGATTGGGCTGTTGGGTGTGATCCCATTCGTCATTCTCTACTGAAAGGGAACCCTCATTCCGTGAAGGAGGGAATGGAGACGTCACGCTGGTGACTAATTTGGATATCGCTTCTATAAACCAATCTACTTTGATTGTAAACTAGACAAGCCAATACACACTGGCATACAATTATTGCATCCAGCTGCTGCTGATCACAGTGTGAGTATAAGGCAGCAGGTGCAATGCATACCAGGTTTTCACTGAAGAGCCGGTCCGGTGACCCGGTGGCTCAGCAGTGGTACAGCAACTGTGGTGATGGGAAATGATGTCTCCGTTCCATCGTTCAGGGAACGAGGGTTACCATATGAAACCGAGACGTTCCCTTTCAGTCGGTCACTCTTGACGTCACATTGATGACCAACTAATTGGGATCCCTACCAAAGCGCCATGGGTGCTGCCCCTTCCAGTTCCCTGTGCGAGCTGTCTGCGCCCCTATTAGGTGTAGGCCACGGAACAAGTAGTTCCACTCACCATTGTCAAAGCACTACCGTCTCGCTTGGAACAGGTAAGCTGCAGAAGCCCCAACCTTCCCGAAGGAGTTTTGGGAAGCAAATATACATATAGCATCCATTTAGGTGTATATGGAGAAATTTGAGGTGATTAAAACTGACACTAACCGGGGCCTCTCTGTGCCACTTCCCATTCTACACGAAGGCTATAGAACCTAGTGAATGTGTTAGGGGTTGCCCAGACCACAGTTCTACAAATATCTGTTAACTCTTTGAGTTGATTGAGCTCGCAACTTTAAGGGGCAGGGCCCACCATGATAAGCCAGGGTTTTGGCGTCCAGAATCCAGTGGGCCATCATCTGCTTAGAGATGGCATTCCCATTCTGTCTGTTTCCATAAAATACAAAGAGCTGGTCTAAGGTCCTGAAGCTTTGTGTCCGTTCTACGTAGCATATCAGTGCTTGGATGGGACAGAGCAAAGCCAGGGCTGGGCCTGCCTCCATCATGGGCAGTGCTTGCTGGTTCACCTCTTGGTCTTTGAAAGGTGAAGTGGGAACCTTGGGCACGTAGCTGTGCCGGGGCCCCAGGATTACCTGGGAGTCAGCCGGCTCAAACTCTAGGCACAAATCGTCAACTGAAAATGCATGCAGGTCCCCTACCCTCTTGATGGAGGCCAGTGCAAACAGGAGCAGAGTTTTCAATGACAGAACTTTAGCTCAACTGAATGCAAGTGATGTAGCACTAGAGTCAGGTCCCAAGAGGGTATAGACAGGGGCCGGGAAGAATTTACCTTCATGGCCCCTCTAAGGAACCTAATGACAAGGTTATGCTTACCTAAAGACTTCCCATGCACGGGGTCATGGTACACAGCAATAGCGCCAACCTGGACTTTGAGGGTGGATGGAGGCAACTGGAGGGGATGCCAGGCAAGTTGCGACATCCGACGGGAGCACAGACCACCTTGTCAGTTGATGTACGCAACATTCACTGTGTTGTCTTTTGCTTCGTAAGCAGCCTTTGAGGCAGTTCAGAGCAAGGCATACTGCTAACAACTCTAGGCAATTGATGTGCCAATGCAGCTGCGGTTTTGATTTCAGCAAATCATTTTGACCGAACGCAGACAACGTGATTAATATTCATGAACCCAGCAGCTCATCAATTCATAGTGCATTGTATCAGAATCAGAATCAGAAAGAGCTTTATTGCCAAGTATGCTTGCGCATACAAGGAATTTGTTTTAGTGACATAAGCTTCCAGTAAACAGAGACAACAACACACAGACAAAAAAAAAAAAAAAAAATTTACAGGAGAATTACAAATTGGCAAGTAAATAAGTGTATAAACATTTGTGCTATAAATGATAATGGAATAGGATTGAGTGAGATGCAGGAATGTTCTAGGATGGAGAGGTAACAAATAAATATAAGGATATTGCACATTTTTGCATAAGCATAAGTTTAAGTGGGAAACATTTAACTGTTCATGAGGTAGATTGCCTGGGGGAAGAAACTATTCTTGTGCCTTGCTGTTCTTGTATTTGCGGCTCTGAGGCGCCGGCCAGATGGCAAAAGTTCAAAGATGGGGTGACTTGGATGTGAGGGATCCAGAGTGATTTTCTGAGTCCTTTTCCTCACTCTGGATGTGTACAGTTCTTGGAGGGTGGGCAGGGGAGCACCAATAATCCTTTCAGCAGTCCGAACAGTTCTCTGTAGTCTTCTGATATCTGATTTTGTAGCTGAACCAAACCAGACAGTAATTGAAGTACACAGGACTGACTCAATGACGGCTGAGTAGAACTGTTTCAGCAGCTCCTGTGGCAGGTTAAACTTCCTCAGCTGGCGAAGGAAGTACAACCTTTGTTGGGCTTTTTTCACAATGGAGCCAATGTGATTGTCCCACTTCAGGTCCTGAGAGATGGTGGTTCCCAGGAATCTGAATGACTCCACTGCAGCCACAGTGCTGTTCATGATGGTGAGTGGGGAAAGTGCAGGGGGGTTTCTCCTAAAGTCCACAGTCATCTCCACTGTTTTGAGCGTGTTCAGCTCCAGGTTGTTAAGACTGCACCAGACAGCCAGCTGCTCAACCTCCTGTCTGTAAGCAGACTCGTCACCGTCCTGGATGAGGCCGATGACTGTAGTGTCGTCTGCAAACTTCAGGAGCTTGACAGAGGGGTCTTTAGAGGTGCAGTCGTTGGTGTACAGGGAGAAGAGCAGAGGGGAGAGAACACATCCCTGAGGGGCACCAGTGTTGGTGGAGCAGCTGTTTGACATGAATTTCCCCAGTCTCACTAACTGTTGCCTATCTGTCAGAAAGCTGGTGATCCACTGACAGATAGAGCTAGGAACAGAGAGCTGGGTCAGTTTGGTCTGGAGGGTTGTTGGGATGATGGTGTTGAAAGCCGAACTAAAGTCCACAAACAGGATCCTCACATAAGTCCCTGTTTTGTCCAGATGTTGCAGGATGAAGTGCAATGCCATGTTGATTGCATCATCCACGGACCTGTTTGCTCGGTACGCAAACTGCAGGGGGTCCAGTAAGGGTCCAGTGATGTCCTTCAGATAAGCCAGAACCAGTTTTTCAAACGACTTCATGACGACAGACGTTAGAGCCACAGGTCTGTAGTCGTTAAGTCCTGTTATCTTGGGTTTCTTTGGAATGGGGATTATGGTGGTGCGTTTGAAGCAGGAAGGCACTTCACACAACTCCAGAGATCTGTTGAAGATCTGTGAAAAGATGGGGGCCAGCTGGTCAGCACAGATTTTCAGACAGGCTGGTGTAACGCCATCTGGGCCTGGTGCTTTTCTTCTTTTGTTTTTCTTGAAGACCTGGCGCACATCATCTTCACAGATTTGAAGAGCAGGAGGTATGGAGAGGGGGATTGCAGGAGGTGTTAATGGTTGTGTAGGGAGATGGTCAGAGTGGGTGTTGGGGGTTTCAAATCTACAATAAAACTCATTCAGGTCGTTAGCAAGTCGTTGATTAGCCTAATGTATATACATTAGTATGATAGTAGAATTAGTAGTAGTATTATCTTTTAATAATAATTAATATGATCTATTACTATTTTTTTACAGAAACCCTAAATGACCAAAAATATCTTAAGCATCACTACCAGTCTTAAGTTCAGTTAAAATGACAAATATGCATTCATTAGGCCTAAAAGTTAATTTTTACATAAAGGCATTGTGCTAGAAATATTACTATTATTTAGTAAAATGTATGTGATACTGCTACTACTTTTGAAAAAAATTATAAAACTTTATTTTTTAAAGAAATAAATCACAGTATTTCTTACATGTTTTAATTTTAATAGCAAATCCCCTTTATTTACCAAAAATAAAATCTGTTTGCATTTCATAAATTAAAAGACAAATTAAATTTGGGTGAAAATTGTTTACTGTTTTTCATAATTATATAACTTGTAGAAAAACTTTAAACACAATTGTAAAATAAGTATAAACAATGGCATTGGTTTTATTTTTAGTGCTAAAAAGTTTTTTTTTAAATTAGCATATTTTTGTGTTTTGCTTTGGTACCAAAATTGGTACCGAGAACCGTGGATTTTCACTGGTATCGGTACCGAATACTGAAATTTTGGTACTGTGACAACACTACCGCCTACCACCAGTCTGACGGTCATGTCAGATTTTTGCCTGATATTTTTTAGTGGTTATGGTATGATTAAAACTCGATTCAATTTAAAATGAGTAACGTTTTGTTTTTAAACTTTTTATCGAAATTACACATCACATTTTATATCACATTATACTTAATTACATTTTTATGTTCTATTGGGGGGGGGGCTTGAGATCATCGCAGGGGGGGCTAATATTTTTATTAATATTATTGTATGTATTGTATGTTTTGTTGTAAATGAATGTTTCCGATCATGTACAGCTGAGAAGAGAGTCCACTATATAAACTGTATTTTCACTATTTTGTTGAAATAAATCTGGGGTTGTGATTGCTCCTGTTACTGGGCAGAAGTTCTTTGTTTCTCTAAACTCTGCTAGGAATGTTACGGGTTCAGTGTTACTGTATCGAATGCTACAGAACATCATTTCAAACCGCCTCATCTTTCTACTTTTTGTTCATAAATACCCTGAAACATGAGAATTTGCTATTTTGTCAGTATTTGGTGTATCTCAGCAGCACTGGAGCTAAACCAGCATCACTGAAGATGATCTCCAACATCAACACAGAAGCAACTTTTGAGCATAACAAGTTGATCACTTAGAATAGTCTTCTTTCTGGCCCTAGAAGAGGAGAGTCATTAGAGCTGGACTTGAGCTAACCACATGACTTGTGTGACCGGTGGGATTAAATGAGTCAAAGGTCAAGCACAAAGAAGGATCCATAGGTCATGCGAGCATGGCTGAGAGCATCAGACCAATGGCAGCAATGAGTGATTAGAGATATTTTTAGATTATTATAGTCGGAATGGCTGAAAAATTAAACAGTAATACATTTAGTAGTACATTACTTGTGATATTGAGTTGATAATGATAATCGTAATTGAATCGAATCGAATCGTGAAACCAGTGAAGATTCATACCCATATTTTTAAGATGGCAGTACTGACATGCAGAGATTCCAAATATAAGCAAAAAGCATTGAAACTGCTATTTCTGTTAAAATGTACAGCTGTAAAGATGTGTTTTCACAGAAGAAGAAGGAAAAAATGTAGATCTAGAATCGTTTTGGAATCGGATCGTTAAGTGTCTAAAGATTTCCACCCCAGTACTGGTGATACAATGTAACTGCTCATTACTTTTGACCAATAGGTAGCCCTGTTATAAAATTATTATGGTATTGTCAGTGTGAGATGCTTGTGCAGAACCGTGTTATTGTTGTATTATATACAGTACTATATTATTATTTTGTGTAAAACCAATATTATTTTAATTTTACATACAGTATGTCAGTATGCCCATTATATTTATACCATTAAGTATAGTAAGTGAATAATGGATGTTTATGCACTGAATGTAACGAAAAATACAGCTAAATAGTTTATAATTGTTATATAATTATAACTTGCAATTATAATATAATTCTACAGATTTTTTTACATATAAATTTTCAAGCAATATGCACACTATCAATGTACGACATTTATACTTTTTTCGAAATACATAACATTTCAAAGAATCTTACTGCTGTGTCTATATGGTCAAAAACACCCTCACTATTTTAATAGTTGGTGCTAAATGCTTTAGTCTTCATACATACAGCAAGCAAGCCAAAGACAACAGTAGTAAATAAAGAAAAATCTGTAAGATGCCGATACTGGAGTAAAAAAGCCTTTGGAGAAACCAGACTAACCAAAAACACCAGTTCTCCTCTGTATATATAGTCTGAACATTTGGTCCAATGTCAATGGTAGTTAACAGTGTTACTGCATTGATTCAGCTTTAAGGTTAAAGGTTAATTGTGCCATGTACAGGCAGTAACATTGTTTTCTCTGTGGCCCAGGTGATGCAGGCAGTGTTAGTGAAGAGTTCTAAGGTGCAGTCATCCATTCATGAATCCGTGCTGTTTAGCTGAAACTGGAAACAGTTCATCATATGTGAAGTCCATTGTGGAAGATTGGGGAATCATAATTTTTTTCCTCTCTGCCTTTGTAATATACAGTATGCTGGAAGACTTTCTTGACATCATGCAGAACGGGTTCAGAATAGATCAGAAGCAGGAAACATCCAAAATCACTGTAAACCGTAGAGGTTTACAATTCTTGCAAAAATCAATTTATGATTTATGTGTATGTTGTTATAAAAACAATTAAACAGACATAAATGTAATCTGTTTAACTCAGTCTATTTTGCATTCAAACATTGCTTTAAATTCTTTCACCTGGCTCTTTTAGCTGACAGGTGATTTATTTTAGTAGAGCTTGTTTTCTGCCCCCACTATTTGGAAAGACTAATACAAAAATACAAATTTATATATATATAATATATGTCATATTTTCTATTATTCTATAGTTATTGTTGAACTTGCGCCATTAAGTCATATGTCAAACAAACTAACAAAAACCTGCTGCAATGAAAATATCCTCCTTTTGATTTATTGTGCCTTAATTTACTATTAATTTCATTCATAATTATTCACTTACTGAACGCTATTATAAAAGTATACGTGTTTGTTTATGTTAAATAAAAGATAAACATGAGAAAAGAGTCGTATCTTCACTTAAAATGTATCTTGAACAATCAGGTCCCACCAGGGCCGTGCACAGACCTTTTGAGGGGCATGTGCTGAAACTGAAAAAGGGCACCCCCCTCCCTTTTTTATATCAAGATTATTTAGTAATCTGGAGGTAATTCCCCCACACCGGTCTCCATCACATTCTCTTGATCTACACTAGCAGTTCCATACTGGCTTTCTTCTCTTGCATCTCCTTCTGGTAACTCTCCTGCAGAGGCTCCTGTATCTTGTTCACCAGCAAATTCTTGTACATCATCTATCGCTTCTCTCTCTACATCTGAATTACTACTTACTTCCTTTTCTTCTTCCCTGCTACAAACTGGCCTAATCCATGAAGTAAGTGAGCTGCTACCCTTGGCTGCCTGCTGTCGCTCCCTCTCCTTCTTTTTCTTATTTCTCTCTTTACGGGGCATTGCACTGCAACCACCAAGTAATCAAAATTTATGTAAGTGCAAAAAAAGTTTTTTTGTCAGTATTATTTGTAGGGTCTTGTCTTTGTACAAAAAAGTACAGTTGCAGTGAAAAGCATTTCTGAAGGATCACGTGACACTGAAGAGTAATGATGCTGAAAATTCAGCTTTGATAACAAAAATAAATTACATTTTAAAATATATTCAAATAGAAAACAGTTATTTAAATTGTAAAAATATTACACAATATTACTGTTTTTGCTGTAATTTGGATCAAATAAATGAAGCCTTGGAATGAATCATGAATTACATTCTGCATGATAAAATATAAAGATTTCACAGTGATCTTCTGTAATTTTTTTTTAGTTACTAGGCCTACTACATTACTGTAGTAAAACCATGTTTTACTACATTTTATACATGTGAGGACGAGGGGAGAGTATACCATAACATGATTAGCCTAAATGTTAATAAATTAAGTGTAGCAGCAATCATAAATCAAAGAGGAAATTTCTTAGAAATATGTTATCTAGGTGACGAGGATCACTTGTCGCTCTGTGTAAGTTCCAGTACGACACAGCGCGGGGGCGCACCTGTTATGGTTTTCCGATGATAAAAACAAATTATATGTTGTTGTATTACTTATCAATATATAGTTTTTGACCAGCGAATGTGTGCAAATGTGAATTTTTTTTGTTTGTCCGTCATTTAAACGGCGACGGCGCCTGTCGCTGCCGGCATCACATTACATTTTCATCTACAGGTTACAAACTAGTTTTTGTAGCTATATAGACGGAGCGCTCATTTTTTTTCCTGTGGTAAAATGCATTTGGCCAAAATCTTATTTTATAAAAGATGAAATGCTACTATATGCACAGGCTATTTAAGTGTTGGCTATGTATTGGCTATGACTAGATGGCAAATGCTAGCCCTCTCTCTCAGGCGACTTCCCACATGTCTCAGTCAGTGAGTCAGTCAGACATCAAATAAATAAAATATGAGCCTTTATAGACATAGTGTTTAGTAGTACTTATTCAAACAACAAGATATTTATTTACCCTTCACAAAACTTTGTTCAGCTCAGCTGTTGTCTACTGTGCGGCTGCTGTGGAACTTCAGTTGATTCAATGAGTATAGAGGGGGCGGAGTTATCAGCTTACTGACAGCTTGAGGATCGAATAAGATTTACACAAGCTCGTTTTAAGAACTTTCATTTGCTAAATATTTGAAAAACAGACAGACAGACGTGAAGGGTGACCAACAGCATTGATAAATAAATAAAAAACACCAAAAAAAGGGCACTTCGGAGTGTAAGGGCAAAAAGGGCATGTGCTCTGCACAGGTTGAGCCCTACCTGTGCACGTGCCTGGGTCCCACCCATAGACAGTAAAAGAAATGGACACAGCGACCCCATTGGATTCAACGGAGACAAGTGAAGTCAATTAGAAGCACCCACTTCCTGGGGGTTGAGTGTACTTTTTACTTTTTTTTACTTTTTATTTGACTTTTAGGAATTACAACGGCAGTCAGGGGATATTTCAATAAAGGCTTATTTCCTCCAAATTTACATTTATGAATACTAAATTTAGCTAACAAAAGAAGCAGATTAATTAAATAATATTCCTTATGGTAGGATTTGTCATAAGAGAAAAAAACTAATAATACATTTTTAAAGCACAGTTGAAAGCTGGACATGATATGAGCTTTAATAAAGGAACAGAAATCTAAACAAAAACAAACTGAATGAGGACAACTCCAAAATAATTGATAGAATGTTTCATCGTGTAGATCACAAAATGTACACAATGTATCAATTTCACAATTAAATCTGTTCACAAGGAAATAATTACATTGGTAAAATTTATAAATAAGTTTAAGCAAGATTTCTTTGATTTTATTAGTAATTAATTATTTATGTGGGAGTTTCCTGATTTTATACCATAACAAATTATCAGCGAATCCATTCCAGAATAATATAATAGCAGGTCTGGAGACAATATCCCTTTGGAACAAAGCCTGTATACAACGGTTATTATTTTTAATACAGAGAATGGAGAAACAGATCCGTCCTATTTCAGTATCAGCAGGATCCAACGAGTATGGAGAGAGCAGAGAACAGGTTTTTTAAGATTAATTTTTAGACCAGAGGGGATAGCATCCATAACCACAGCAAAATCCCTAGGAGTAACTGGAATATTTAGAAAGAAATTCAGAGTAGGTCAACATAAGACCATCATGGTTATAAAGTTGCCTGACAAAAATTATATAATAACAAAACCAATTCATAAGAAATAAAGATTTAGATTTATATAGAATGTGCTTATTACTCCAGATAAAACACCTGTTAGGAGAGAAGTTTTGTTTATAGATTAAATTCCAAGAAAGAAGCATCTGTTTGTGAAAATTGGATAGTTTTAAAGGAAGTTTGGTATGTAGTCACAAAGTAAAAGGAATTGAAGACCACCAACTTGTGAAAAGATAAATTGAGGAATAATATTCCAGATAGATGTTGGTTTTTTAAGGAATTGCTTAATCCAGTTAACTTTGAAGGTGTGATTAAGGGTGGTAAAATCTAAGAAGTTCAGGCATCCATTTTCAGTTGAGTTCATAACCACAGATTTCTTTATATAGTGGGTTTTATTTTTTCATAAGAAGTTAAATAGCATTTTATCAATAATTTTACAAGTATTATCGTTAACTGCTAGGGATAGCGCTGCATACGTAAGTCTCGATATGCCCTCTGCCTTTGTGATCAGTAGTCTCCCCCTCAAGGATAGGTCTCTCAGTTAACAATGATTTAACTGTTTCTTTGTTTTGTCAATGACTGGTGAAAAATTAAGTTTACATCGTTCCTCTTCATTCTTTACAATCTTAATGCCTAAATATGTGATTTCATCTTTAATGGGAATATTACAAATTGACAGAAGATTACTGTTTTTAAGAGACATTAATTCACACTTATTTAAATTCAAGTAAAGCCCTGAAGCTTTAGAGAATGTGTGGATAATATTCAGGGCTAAAGGTATTCTCCTGCATCTTTAAAAAAAAGTGTAGTATCGTCTCCTAATTGACTTATGATAATTTCCCTGCAAACTGCAGTGATTCTTCTTAAAGGGCTCTGTTTAACATGGTCTGCAAGAAGTTGTGAACAAAGTAAAAATAAATATGGAGAAATAGGGCATCCCTGTCTGATACCACTACTGAGATTAAATCTGGGTGAGGTGCCATTAAGCAGTTTGACTGAACAATTTGCATCATAATATAAAGTTTTAATGGAGTTAATAAAGAAATCACCAAAACCAAATTTGTTTAGGGACGAATATATGAAATGATGTTCAATAGTATCGAAGGCCTTATGGAAGTCTAAAAAAAGAATGAAACTCTCATCTGGATATAGATGTGGGTAATCGATGAGGTCCAGTAACAAGTGAATGTTATTTGAAATGTGTCTATTACGCATTAAACCGGACTGTGTGTCATCGATAATGGAATCCAGGGTTGTTTAATTCTAGAAGCTAATAAAGAGGCAAAAATTTTATAATCATTATTAAGTAAGGAAATTGGTCTCCAATTGTCTAAAATTAAAGTCTCTTTTTTTGGTTTGGGAATTAAGATAATTAGGCCTTGTGTCAGGGTAGGCGGGAGCTTACCATACTCAATAGATTGGGGGTCGAGCGTACTGCGCAGACTCAAACTGAGCTTGATGATGTAGATGTCTCCTGAGCAACCTGTCTGACAATTGTAAGTCTTCTAATAGATGTACCAAGAGAAATCTGAATCACCCACCGAATCTTGCAGACGTTGTTGAATAATTTTGTCCCGTTGCTTTTATGGACTCTCTATGGGCTTCTCCCTTGACTTTATGCCTCCACGTCCCCCCGATTTCCTCATAGACAGTAAAAGATTGCCTGCGATCTTCTCCTCCTGTCCATACGGTAATTTCTCTACTGTGTGACAGAGAGTCGCAGGTTATGATGCAATTGTTAGCCTATTTTTTACAAAAATTGCTTCTACGGGGCCACAACGTAAAATACAAGGTAATGGGGCCTGTTATACATTTTCATGTTTCTTTAGAAAAATAATGAATGGACAAGTGGAGTCTTTAAACGCCTCAGATGTAAAGTTATTCACTGTCAAAGTGACGCCAAAATGAATGGGAGTCAATGGAATGCTAACAGCAGGTGGGGGTCCGCTAGCCAATGGCGGTGCCCAGGGGTGCTTCAGTAAAATATGAAACCCTGTCCCCCTGGTCCCACCTAGCGACTAGCGAGGACCCTTAAGATGGCGGCCGTCGCGATGCCTGTGCGCAAGACGCAACGGAGGCAGTTGTCCCGAACAAAGGACACGAGACAGTTACAATAAAAATCACTAAAATCTTCTAAAAATACACAAAAAAAGTACACTAAAAACCTTTTAAGACTTGTGGACGCGTATAACAGAACTATAAGGGTGCTTAAACCCGCCTCGCACACGCAGGCATTGCAGTGGCTGCCATTTGGGTGTGGAAGGGAGGGGCGATTAATGATTTGAGCTGATTTTCTTATTAACTACTATTATTATCCACTGTCCTTGTACAGTAATATGATAATAATAATAGTAATTCCTTACATTTATATAGCGCTTTTCTAGGCACTCAAAGCGCTTAACATAGTCTGGGGGTATCTCCTCATCCACCACCAGTGTGTAGCATCCACCTGGATGATGCGACGGCAGCCATTTTTCAACATTGCAGGATTTCCAAATGTAGTTGGAGCCATTGATGGAACACACATTAGGATTCAAGCACCTTCAACTCATGAGCCATTGTTCGTTAATAGGAAAGGTTATCACAGTATTAACGTGCAGGCTATTTGTGATGCCAAACTAGGATTGCTCAACAGTGTTGCTTGTTGGCCAGGATCAACCCATGACTCTAGAATTTTAGTGAATTCCCAAATTCATGATGCATTTGAGAGAGGAGAATTGCAGGGTGTGCTCTTGGGTGACTCTGGTTATCCACTAAAACCCTGGCTACTCACACCTTTCTCAAATCCAGTCAATGTGCCGTAAAAAGCTCGGTACAAAACAGACCATACCAAAACAAAAAATGTTATTGAAAGGTGTTTCGGAGTCCTGAAATGAAGATTTCATTGTCTGCATGCAGAGCTCAAAATGAAACCAGAAAAAGTCTGCAACATAATCTGTGCATGCGTTGTTTTGCACAACATGGCAAGGTAATAAATATGTTTTTAACTGTAATTAAAACTCCTAGCTACATATTCCCCAATGATTTTAAATTAAATGAGTAACATATCACTTTCCATTTAATAGAGATCTTTCACTCCCAGACTTGGAGGAAGACCAAATTTGTGAAGAACCCACTTTCGAGATTACTGAGGCAGGAAGGGAAGATGGATCTGGGCGTTACATTCGACAGATGATCGTAGAAAACATTTTCTCAGTTTGACTGAGAAAAATGAAAGAATTTATACTTTCAAATTAAGTGGACATATTATAATTTATTCATTGAGACAATACTTACAAAATATTTGATGCATAGTATCAGTACAATCAGCTGAAATATGATATAATCTTCAAATCACTACACATTAACTTATACTAAAATTCTTCAAATCTCTTAAATATATCTAAAGATTCTGTATGTAAACATTACATATGTAAATTCAAAATTAAATACCAGTAATTATTTAATAGACAATTGTTTGATTAGTTATTGGACAATGGTCGATGAGATCTATAGTTCATGTCCAAGTTTTTGTAGCTCCAACTTTAGCTTAGTTTTCTCTAATTCTAGTTTTTGTATTTCTAATTTTAGTTTAGTCTCTTCCAGTGTTAATATTTTATATTGTTTTTCAAGTATATTGTTCATGGTTATCTTGCTTGGAGTATCTTTCTGTGTCTCGGTGTCTGAGCCACTTCCCACAGGTGCCATTTGGGTGCTGTCCAAATCGTCATCTTTAAAAATAAATTAAAAAAAGAACAAGAACAACATTAGCAAAATTAGAAAAGTGACAGGCACGGTATTTTTTGTTGTACTTTTTTTCTGAAAAAATGCACTACATGCTACTTCACCCTTTTGTAGTTCATTAATTTTAGACAAAAACACACACAAAACAATTACTTAGCTATGTGAACGGGGACACTGCATAGACTTCTAGTTTTTTTGTGTGTCACAGGCTATGTGAACACACAAAAAATTAGTGAAACATTGAACAGGTTAAATGGTCTTTATTGATAAAAGTAGTCTGATTATATATAATCTGAAAACACTGTCCTGCAGCAACTAGCCTAGTGATTGCACAGCACTACATGGTATTACAAGTGATTTCCCCTAACCGGTGTCCACTTATTGTATTTTATAATATTTGTATTTTGTTGTAACCGTTTTAAGCAATAAAGTAGCCTACTCGATGCTAGTGCTGTATCTTGAATAAGTCCGCTTCGCGTCGTGCCTTCAGCCGTGACTCACAATAGGCTACAGCACAGCCGCTTGTACGTTATTGCTTACTTAAACACACTGTTAATCTGTTTTAAACTAAAAACATTGTTGTGAGGAATAGTAGAGGGCTGAAAGATTGAACGCATAGCTTACCTTCACTTTGTGTTGTTTGGTCATCCTGGCTTGTAACAGGAGCTTCGTCATTTTGAGAGACCAATGTCAGTGTCACCTCGCAGTCAACTAGAAGATAATAAGTGTTACTCAATCTAAAACAGAGCAATACCCTACATTGTTTAAAATGAAGCAAAAACAATCACCATCAAAACATTATTACTCACGAGACTGTCCAAGCGGGGTTGATGTGACAGCGGTATGAGACTGTGTATCTTCCGCCGCTGTGGGTAACGTCTGCCCAGATACTCCGCTCTCCCTCCCCCCGGGGATTCCCCAAAACATCGGAGATTCGTCTCCGTATATTTCAATGATCCTTTCCGTTGTCCTTTTCAATTTAGGAGATGGTCCTCCCCCCGTTGCTGGGTTTTTTTCGCTTAAAAATTTCATTTTTTGCCTCTTGAACCATATTTTAAACCGTTTTTAAACATCTTTGACAGATCGTGAGACAGATGGGTTGACACTTCTAACTCTTTCCGTAATTGTGGTCCAAGCTTTGTGTTTTTTGCTATTGCCGTTGTAATCGTTAAATTTGTTCATTAAAGGTCCTATGACATGAAAATTTCACTTTCTGAGGTTTTTTAACATTAATATGACTTCCCCTAGCATGTATGTGGTCCCCAAGTTTCTAGAAATTTTAATCGGTGCAAATCAAGATTTTACTATCTTTCTCTGCCTTTGAGAAAACGGAAGCTCAAACGGGCTGATCTGGAATCTCCTCTTTGTGACGTTGTAAAGAGAAATGTTACCTCCCCTTTCTCTGCTTTGCCCACCCAAATATTTACATATAATTCAGTCGCAATGTCAGCACAGGCATTATAAACAGACTTTTATGATATGGATTCGACAGCACCGGCACAAACAGTGAGTAACAGTGTTCATTAATGCCTGATCTGTGATCAGTGATTTCTGATGTGTAGCTAATCATTCGTTCACACAGACTTTCTTTCTAAATCGTTTAATACTGTTTATGCATCAGTGAATCAAGCCAGTGACAACGATCAACTTCACATTGTTTCTCTTAGTAGCATGAAACAAACGTGTTATTTAAATTGTGATTTAACTACAGAGAGCGATCAAAGAACGCTCCCTTTTTTTCGGAGCTCTCACACATCGCGAGTATATCTGCACACTTGCCCAAACTGCCGTTACAATGAATGACGCTGTTATGCTGCACAACAAAGCTCTTATTGTATTCATGTGTTTGCTGTTAGATGTGGTGAAAGCATTTTGTGAGAGAAAACGTGTTGCAATAATGACGAGATGACTGCATTCACGCGATAAACAGACTCTGTCTAGTCAAATGCTCATCACTGCAGCCTTTCATGTGATGAGAAAAGATCGAAAAAATAATTATATAATCAACAAATCCACGATTCGTTAATCTCAACAGATATATATATATATATATTTGAGAGGGGTTCCACATGTAATACGCATTTCAAATGCAAAGATGTCAGCCAATCACAACAGTTGTCGTTTACTCGGAGTCTCACAGCAGACACGCCCCTTCAAACAGAGCATTCAAGCCAGAGGGCTATTATCAGGATATAAAAATGCTTTTTATTTCTAAATTTTAAATGTACATCTCATACTAACAATATAAGTATACCTAAGGAAACATTAAAAAGCATTTAAAGAAAAGGAAATAATCCATGTCATGGGACCTTTAAAGTCGATTTAGCAGCATTGTATTCCTCTAATATACAAATATTTTCAGCAAAGGAAAACTGTGACGAGCGCGTACTGTCGCCCATTTTGTTTAAGTTGTTCAGCGTCTTATTTTTCCCACAAATCACTGCGATTTAGACTGTCTTAATAAAGATAGGTGTGAGCTTATTTTATGCAATGGTCTTTCTTCAGTGACTTTAGTTAGTCAGACTATTTCTTAGACACAGTCTTAAGATAATGACTATGTTTATGCAACCGGCCCCTGGTTATGAAGATGGGAGTCTCTCACAGTGAGGTCAATGCCAGCTAAGATTTTGAAAGCCTTAGTGATCTGAAACAAAGAAGACGACAGCCAGAAGGTGCACAGTAATATGCTCATGCTTACAGTAAGTAGACAGCCTAAAGTCCCTTTTTACCGCCGCGGGTACCACCGCCGCGGTGTCTATAAAGTGCATTTGCAGCTTTTGACCGCTGAGTGGCGCTTTAACCACAAGTTATCAAACAAGCGCATCACAGCACATTTTCGCAAATAGACGTCAGTTTTGCCTCGCTGATGTGTTATATTTGACGGCTTCAGTCACGAAAAAATTGAAAGAAAAATACTATAGTTAAAATTTTTCATATATTTAATATGTAATATTCACAGTTGAAAGTTTGGTACTTATGAAGTTATGTGCATTTATTAGAACGAATTCAAGCAGGATAAATGTCAAGCCTGTGCCTGAACCTGTGATTATATTTTCTCTAATCTACATGGTATTAAACCATATTTTAGATTTGATACATTTAAAAGGTGTACAGTATTATTTATATTATATGAATTATGTGTTATATTATTCAAAAGAAATTGTGGTTTACTTTGCATCTGAGCATTAAAAGTGGTAGCCTATTTTAGGGGGGCAGGCTACATGGATTAATATGCAGGCGGTACCTGTCCTTTATTTTGACAGATAACGTCTTGGGAAAAAGACATTTGTCTGTAAACTGATTAAAAAATTGTTGCATGTTTAAACGTGAAGCGCTGTATAATTTCGCAACCAGTTCATTATATTGAAGTACAAATCCAAACACCAGAAAGTTATGCATTTTATGAATAATGAAATATTATGAAAAGTATGCATTTTATTTATTCACATGCAGTATGGTTGTTGGTATTTAGCAGTTAAAACCTATTTTTAAACTTGAATTTAAATACTATTAAAGTAACTTTAAAATATCAAGGAGTTTATAAATTAAAAAGCATAAAATGTCACAGTGCATGTTAAATAGCCTAAATGAACTTGTGTTAATAATATAATTAGAACTAACAATATAATTCGATTTGTTTACATGAACAACTCCTGTATAAAATGGGACAGCAACCTTTATATCAAACATTTTTAAATTGTCCACAGCTGAGCAATGCGAGAGGGGGATCTGCGCCAGAGCGCTGAAGTGAATGTGATGAACGAAGTCATTTTCAGATGCAATGGAAAAAACAAAAACAAAAATAGCCTAGGTAAGGCCCATGCAGGCTCTGCTCTGAAGTATATAATAATTATAATTACTGTTAACCCAGAGTAATAAATTTTAACGGATTAATCGCCTTTTTTTCATTTGCTGCATGTTTTCTTTCTTTCTTTATTTTTAAACACTAAAAAATAAATTAAGTTTGTGAGAGAAAAAAAAAAAAGAGTCGTGTATAGGTTTCATTTTAACGGATTAATCACCTATTTTCGTTTGCTGCATGTTTTTTTTTATTTTTTATATTATATAATTCATGTATGAATTGCATTTTATTACATTTAGAAATAATAACGGCTGGCCTAATAATGTTATCATGTACAAACAGGATATATTTAGTTCCCTTTACTTTACAACAAATCCTTTAAATTTAACAAATATATCAGAACAAAACAAGAATTAAAAATAAAGAATTCTAATGGATAAATATAATTGCAGTATATAATAATATAGGCTTAGCTATAATCAAACAAAAAATAATCATTTAAAGCTAAGCATAAGGTAAGGTTGGGCTTTCTCATTCTCTCACTCGGGAGAAATCCGTTTCCATATTCATATGGCGTTATTTCCCTGTCAAATGTCGAGAGCGCATAATTGTAGCGCGAAAGTACATTAATATAATGCGCGAGCGTCAATCTCTCTGCTCGCGCGCGGAATATAATGTGCGGAGCGCGAATCTCTCTAGTTGCTCTTGTAAGAGAGATTCCATGTACGATGTCGCATTTTCATTGGTCAGTCATTGAAGCCTATTTCTGATTGGATGTTGCCGTTTTGACAGCGTTTATGCCAAGAGCAAAGAGAAAGAAATTGAAGATAAGAGTACTTAGCCATGCGCGAACCCACGGGTCGCAGTCTATGCACATACACGCTTACTTTAAGCGAAGAGGAGAGATTCGCGATAGCACTGAACACGTTTTAAGTGCAGGCATACTCTCTGAGTGAGCCCAGAGAAAATTCTTACAAGAGCAACGTGTATCTGAGAGCGCGCACCTAGTTCCCGCGCTCAAGCAGAGAGATTCGCGCTCCGCACATTATATCCCGCGCGCATTATATTAATGTACTTTCGCGCTAGAATTATGCGCTCTCGACATTTGACAGGGAAATAACGCCATATATTCATGATGTTGCCCATTTGAAGTTTAAGTATTATTCATGAGGTAAAATAGGGTTTGTCGTTCACGTGTGTTTCAGTATCGGTGGAAAAAAAAAATCATAATTAACAATATGTGGAGTAAGTGGACCGCTGCTAATGCTGAATGTATGGTGAACGACTGCTGTTTCCAGTGAATATGTGCACGAGACACCAGCGCGATCAAACAGCAGAAACAGAAAATACTAAATTTTTTAGATCACACATAAGGCATTATTCAAAAATGCAAAGTGTTAGTAGTTTGAAAAAGTCAAGAATAAAAACAGAATTAACAATAATTATTGCTAAATGCTGGACCGTTCCCATTTCGCTCTGCATATGGAACCTGAAGATTTTTTTTTAAACCAAGAATGAACCGAAATGAAAATGAAATGAAAACATTTAGCTTTCTATCCGTTTATATATATATATATATATATATATATATACACATACATGGGCCTTATATTTATTTACTGTTTAATAACAATAGCATGCATATGATCATTTGTGTAAAGGTCTTTTCATTTTTGATGATTAGACTGTAGCCTAAGACTATCTTACGTTTTGAAATTAACTCACTGTAAATGTTTGAATATTTTTTAAAGACGTTACAATGTTATATCATAATTTTATTGTTGTTATACTTCTTCCTTTTATCTCATTTTACAATTACATTCATTTCGCAATCCATCCCTTTGCGCCACCTGGCGGTAGTTTCACAAATGATTTTAACACGCGACTGAATTACAGTTACCGCCGCGGCACCATGGTACATGCGGCGGTAATGCCCAATTAGGCTACCTACTGTATAATGGGGAGGGAGGGTTGCGAGCCATTGAGCATACTTACCGAGCAGTGGTGCCACGTATATATGTCCCATGTCTAATAGGAAAATGGTAGTGATTGGAGCGATTTGACAGCTGACTGCATGATAGCTGATAGCCTACTGGCTAGCGAAGTGGTATTCTCCCCTCTAATGAGGCAGAGAATAGTGGGCCTCTCTTAAATTAAATAGCTGGTAATAGCAGTGAAGGCTATTCTCTCCAGCGGGAGAACTGCAAGAACAAGCAGCATGTCCCTGAGCTTGATATGAGGGGTAAGAAAGTAGCGTGAAGACCCCCCAAAATTTACCTCGTTCCATTTCTGTAAATGAGAAAGATAATGTTATGAGATGTCCTTAATGCAGCCTTTGCTAGGAGAGGGGTATTCTCCCCTCTAAACGCGAGGGAGAGAATAGCAACTCCCCTCTTGATTTAAGTAGCAGGGGTGTTCATCCCCTGCTGAAGGATGAACAGCAGTCCCCTGCAGTTATAACAGCAAAGGGTATTCTCTCCAGCTGGAGAGAGCAGCAGTCACTTCCTTCTGAGGTTAGTTCGTCACTCGCTTGAGGGATAGAACAGCGGTCCCCAACAGGTATCGCAGCAAGGGGTGATCTCCCACGAGGAAAAACAGCAGCCCCCCCCCCCTGCTTTTTTTCTCATCTCCTTCTCATCCAACTTATTCTCCATCTCCATTTAATGTTTTATTATTATTATTATTATTATAATTTACACATAGCAGCAAGGGGTTCTCTCCAGCTGCAGAAAACAGCAGTCCTTTTCCTTTTTCTTACCCTCCTCCTCATTCTTCTCATTCTCCATCTCCTTCTCCATTTCCTTCTTCTCATCATCCTCCTCATTCTTCTCATCCTCCTCCTCCTCATTCTTTTCATCCTCCTCATTCTTCTCATTCTCCATCTCCTTCTTCTCATCCTCCTCTTCATTCTTCTCATCCTCCTCCTCATTCTCCTCCTTCTCCTTGTGGTCAGTGTTGTATTATTTAATTTATTATTAAATGTACGTAGTACGAAATATCCACTGGTTATAACCAACACTCCAACAGCCTCAGAAGCCTGTCCAAAATCGGTTCATGAAGAGAAAACAGACATGTCAGCCGGACACTCTCCTACTGATAATGGCACTCACGTGGTGCTCGCAGACTTGTCACAGATGAAGTAAATAAAATGCAGAATTGTCAAATACACAGGCGTTTCAGAATGTTTCGTGAGCACAGATACTTTACACTGCTTAATACGGTGCCATATATTTCAAAAATAAAGTTCACATGATCATATGCTTTTTAAATGTTAATACAGAGGGGTATATATGCTCTGATCGGTGTAGTATGATGAGATTTGTGGCCATTATTGGAACTGAAATGTTGAATAAACCCTGAAACACACGTGATCGTCATGTAGTGAATCTGGCCAATTGTGAACAGCTGTGTCGTCATCAGCGCTCCTGCAGTCACTCTGGAGAACTGCGGCGGCTTAGTCAGCCGGCTGCTCTCAAAACACTCTCACGGTACTTTGATGCCACGCGTGACGGTCATGTGCATCGGCGCAGTCTCAGTCGGACAATATTTCTAACTGGTATGCACTGCTTCAGTCAGATTGCAATCGGTTTGCACAGTACTTGTGAGTCGAACAGACCTAATGCCTGATGCTCAGCGAGTCAGCTGCCTAAGATCAGATGCAGCCAGTACTTCTCACTAGTGATTCCCGATGGTTTCAGAAGATGGTTAGTCCTTGTCGCCCCCTGGTGTTCAGAGAAAGGTACACCAGGGTTCTTACGCCTTTGAGTAAATCCAAGCACTTCCAAAGACATTTCAATTTCCAGCACTTTACGACTGGGTAAATGATTTTTTTGCATACATACTGTACTCTTACATTAGTTAAGTGCACGCACAGAGACCCCACGGACACCCTTACTTGTAAAACGTTTGGATTTTGGGCACATTAGCAATTTCATTGTTCTAGATAAATCATCAAATTGCCAACAGGTTGCACATTTAGACTGGTACAACGGTTTGTATGCATGTCCTTACAATATATAATGTCCTTAGATTTGTCACAATAACAATTAAGGTTTGTGGGGGAATGACATGTCATGTTCATACATCCTTCAATAAGTGATTTTAGTAGCATAACAGATGGTTAATCAATTCGGGATTTAATTTACAGAACGTGCAACAATATTCCTGATTGATGACTGATGATTCCACTGCATCTCACGGACTACGCCACAAATTAATTATTGTTTACGTCGTTTCTGCTGTTTGTGATGATGATGTTCGAGAGAGTCCATTCCAGCGACGCATCTTCTGAACATGAATGTAGCGTTCAACGCCGTGTGTGATTAATTATAATGCCAATAACCTACCCTGATGTTGGGGATCCCTGCATAAGATTGTATGCATGCAGTCTTAGAATTAGTCTTAGTTTTTTTTTTTATTGGAGGGCTTGCATTAATAGAGCACTACAGCTACAGGCGCAGACTGGAGCAGAGCTGCTTATAAAATGAAACCATGGTTACCCATTCAGTAAGAAGCAAAAATTAACCCAATGTGTGCATTTCTAGGCACTTATTTGAATCCAAGCATTTTTATAATTAACCTTGAAAACACTGCATTAAATTTTCAGCATTTTCGAGGATTTTAACACCCGTATGACACTGTACGACAACAAATGTGACGAGTATGAAGCCATGACCGTTTGATCAGGTGCGCGCTCAGCAGAGGCTCGCAGTGGAGCCAGCGAAAGCATGTATCCCTCCTATGCAATGGCATGACTAGCACATGATGTTGGACAATAGATAACCTCACAAGCAAGCAGTCCCATATATTGATAGCTTTAAGCAAAGACCTTCTTAGTGTGTGGAGTGGGGCGGGATCGCCTACGGAAATAGGAGTAGCGAAGGGTGCTCTTTTAACCAGCTAAAAGATCAGCATGCACCTGTAAAGCAGTATGCCATATGGTCAGACTCTAATTTAGGCAACAGCATAAGCCCTTGTCAGATATGTTTTAGAATTGATACGAGCAAAATTTACGATCTGTACATTTAGTATCAAGCACTTGATCGATACACTAGTTTGAGCAAAAGCAGATCACTGATTAAACCCAGTGTGTTGGTGACGTCAGATAAGTTTGATGAAGCATCCCCAATAGATGAGCCTGAAGCAGCAGCCCGTTGATATCGACATCTTAACCACAGATTATCGAGGCTCGTGGATATATTTAACTGGTAGTGTTACCGGTGTGGTAATATGATAGCATGCCTCACAACATACTGAACAATTAGTTTGTACAATAGCAATGTCTGAGCATGTTCGCCAAAATAGCACTAGGCAATAAAATGAAAGAACTTTGCTTAGCTTCGTGAAGACGTCCAGAGATTTATTAAAGGTGAAATTGACAGTTGTTCGTGGATGCTCTGATTTTGTTGAATATATAACTTCTTCCACCGGGGGGCAGATGTTGTGTAAAGTTGTGAGTTGGTCGTATTAGTACACTTTGACGATGAATCTCGTGCAAAGTATCTACCGTATTTTCCGCACTATAAGGCGCACTTAAAAGCCTTTAATTTTCTCAAAAAATGACAGTGCGCCTTATAATCCGGAGCGCTCTATATATGGATCAAGGTTTTGTTGACATTCCCTTTAGTACAGCTCCATCTAGTGGATGCATAACGCAAACCCAGTAAAACATTTGACTGCAGTATCTTCTATACTATACTATACTATTCTATACTATATCTCCTTATAATCCAGTGCGCCCTATATATGAAAACAGTTCTAAAATAGGCCATTTACGCGATAGCTCTCACGAGCAGTTTGAGCCTTGCGAGCCGTTGAGCATACTTACCGAGCAGTGGTGCCACGTATACTGCATCAGCTGGTCACAGCCTATAACTCCGTGGCCTGACTGAACTAACGCTGCGCTCGATGAAACTGATTCCTTGAAAAGCATATAAATAGAGCCTGTTAATTGCTCATGAATTAAAACAACTTTTGAAAATGACTGTAACTCAACCTGTGTTTATGCAAATGAGCCTGCTCTGTTTGTCTGTATTAGCATAAAGAGACAGATCAGGTTTCTCGTGCTCAGCACAAACATCACAACTGTTGTCCAGGAACCCAATAATACAAAACAATAAGAAAGCAGTTCTCTAAATGTTTCAGCCTGTTATTCTGTTTTTACTGAATCCTTTAGTCCACATTATTTCAAATACATTTGGTCTGTCTTTTATTGTTTATTTTGTCACCAGTATTTAAATGCAAACACCATGTTTACAGAATCCTGTATTTTTTTAAATGTCATCAGGTGCCACTGATAAAGAAGTTTTTTGCAATTATTTAATCTTTTGTTAATTTATTTTAATAATAAGATTACATTTCTAAACTATAATATCGCTCTAAAACTCAACTTCAACTGAAGATAGTTCACTCAAAATGTTTCCATCATTATTCGTCCTTGTGTTGTTGACTTTCTCATGTTGTTAATTTTTTCTTTTGTGGAACACAAAAGAAGAAATGTAGAAAACAAATAACAATGGAGGACATCATAACTTCCACTGAATAATGGTTCACTTGACTTTGGAATATTTAAAGACTTCAAAAGACTAATTTAGAATAGAAAGCACTGGTACTTTAAAGGGGTTATATTTTACTCTTAAAAACATTTTATTTTACCTCAGGAGGGTATGGATTTTGACATCAAAATAGATATCTGATATGTACGTCTATAGCAGTAATGCATTTACAGTCGCAGATAATTAAAGTGACGTTCTCTTTCTCAGACCAGGAACATCTCAAGAAACAGATGGAAATGCAGGAAGAGATCAAAGGAATGATACAAGAGATTGCTAGAGAAAGTTCAAACATTGGTAAATATTAAGCCATTTTTTTGGTTCCTTTTAATTCTGAGAGATTTCAAGTTAAAAACTAAATAATATGATATGATAATATATATGCATGTATGTAAGTAATAATCTGTGACTTGGTGTTCATTAATTAGAGGCAAACAAAAACACGGTCTGTAGGCAAAGAACCATCCAACACCTGGCCATGGACTATCCTGGTGTACCATTACCATGTTATATTGGTTTATAATTTCTGTGTCTTTTCCAGTTTAAGATATTAAACTTTTAATATTAGGTGACCTCACAAAGTATATAGGGTGGATAACGGCAATGTGGGACACTTTTAGCGAAGTTGACTTCCATATTTCCATATGACGCCAAAATCATACATCAAAATGTTATATCATTAATAAATCAGAAGAAATTTTTCAGAAATTGTAATTAAAGGGGAAATAGCACATATATTAGTGCTCCTTGTGGCAAATAGTTTAAGAATTTGTGAATTTCTAATGTGTGACAGCTATTTACAGCAATAATAATAACCATGTAATGAAGTAAATGAAGATAGCAAAATAATTGAATAAAATTGTTTTGAAAAGATGTAAAAATTGTAACATGGAATGCCTTTAAAACTTATTATTATTAAAAACATAGAAGTTATTAAACTTCTATAAACTTCTAATATATATATATATATATATATATATATATATATATATATATATATATATATATATATATACTTTTGTTTTTTCAAAAGCTTGTGTTAATCAAATTGTAATGGTAAAAACACTTCATAACAGAAATGAGCAGTCCTGGGCAGTCATGGACTCATCACGGGTCAGGATGTTGTTGTCCTCTAGTCGCTAAATTGTGAATCTAGAACTTAAAACAAATAATATTGCTGCATTATAAGCCCCCTAATTGACAAAATTACACGTATGGCATTTAACATTCTTAATGCACATTTTTTCAATTGAATGACATAGTATATTAGACTGTCCCACATTAGTCAAAACATGCTGTCCCACTTTTTAACAAAGACAACAAAGATTTCTTTAAATAGAAAATATTCTTAACACATTTTAAGAATATTATTGCAAAATCTGATGTCTAGATTCATCACAAATATAATTTGATAACAATTTAGAACATTATTTTATTTATAACAGATTTACATCCTTAATATTAATTTAGTCTAAAACCTATGTCAGTGTCATTTCAGTGAACTTTACAAGAGGTACTTCCTGTTTGTTCATTTTCTTGGCCACATTTCTGACATTAGACAAACTATGGGGACCCTGGTTCTTCAATAGAAAAAAAGTTGTTGAGGTGGCAAATAATGTTCATCAAATCATGTTCATTATGTAAACAATTTTACTTAACTTATTTTATATAAAACAATGCTAATTAACTTTTTTTTGTTCCGTCTTATTTTAGTAATTTTAAATCTTCTTGAGGAGTTTTTCTGAGGCCCCATAGTGAGCGAAGGCAAATGTGAAGTTATCATTTTTTGAAGCGTATACAACATCTTATAACATCTTAAATTCCTCTCTCTTTTTCAGATCTCAGGATTGTGCTGCTGGGTAAAACTGGATCAGGGAAGAGTTCAACAGGAAACACCATCATCGGCGACTCTGTGTTTAAGAGTGGTATGTCACCAAAGTCCATTACTAGTAATTGTCAAAGACAACTGAAAACAGTGGAGGACAAAAACATCTCAGTGATCGACACTCCAGGAATGTTTGATACATCCATGACTGAAGGAAATGTGAAAGCTGAAACAGAGAAGTGTGTCTACATGTCTGCTCCTGGTCCTCATGTATTTCTGCTGGTCATGAGACTGGACGTGAGATACACAAATGAGGAGAAAAACACAGTGAAATGGATTCAGGAGAACTTTGGAGAAGAAGCTACTCGATACACAATCATTCTGTTCACTAGAGGAGATCAGCTGAAGGGACAAACATTAGATGATTATATCAGTGAAGATAATGATCTCAAGGCTCTTATTAAAGTGTATCGTGATAGATATCATTTATTCAATAATGAAGACATGGAGAATCGCTCTCAGGTCACTGAACTGCTGAAGAAGATTGAGAAGATGGTGAAGGAGAATGGAGGACAGCACTTCACTAACGAGATGTATAGAAAAGCCCAGGATGAAATTAAATGGGAGGCTCTGAAACAAAGAGCAAAAGGTTATGGCAGAACAGCACTAGAAGTAATAGGAGGAGGAGCAGTCGTAGCAGGAGTAGTAGCAGTGGCAGGAGGAGCAGGAGCAGCAGCAGCAGCAGTACGAGCAGCAGAAACAGTAGGAGCAGCAGTATTAGCTAAAGCAGGCTTGAGACTGTAATGCACAGTTACTCTAAATGACAAAAAAATTAAATAAATATTCTTCTGACAGCTGTATGTGGAGCATATCATGTGGCATAGTTGTGCTACCCGAGTTTGAGTCCTTGCTTGTGGTCCTTTTCACACTTATCCTGTTTCGCTTCCTTTCAAATGCTTTCCTGTCAATATAAATGTCAAAAATATGAATATGCTGTTTCTAAATGTCTAATCAGTTCTTTGCAAGCACTTGCAGATTTAATAGAGGGACTGAGTAATTTGTAAAACATTTGCAAGCATTGTATTAAATGTTTTAATTATTAAGTATGGTTTATTGATTAAAATGCTGTATTTAAATTTTTGTTTAGAAACCACACACACACACACACACACACACACATGCATATTCACATGTACTTCCTGATCATCTTTGTTCTACCTGCTTCAATGGATAAATAAAGTTGTCGTGTGGAATTCACTGGACTCTGTGTTCTTATAGAAACCCCTGCTGGACTCAAACCAGATGTTCTCTTACGAGAGCTCTCTCGTACTGCGTCTTAGCTAAGACGCTACGGGAAAAGTCTCTTTTCACGAAATACTGAAGCAAAAAATTATCCTTAATTTTGTATTTTTGTAAAGCGCATTTGAAGCAGTACACAGCCATAGGCGAGATGGCTCGTTCGCTCATTGGCTTGTTCTGAGGCAACTGCACAGCCTATCGAGCGCAGGCTGATGCAACATCAGACCAATAGTCTTCGCGCCCTTCTTGCCACTTCCCGCCGAAACGGGTGTGGCCCAACCTATAAAAGGAGCTCGAAAAGGCTGACTCACCTGATATTTCATCTCTTCAGCGGAACTCACGCATCGCTGGATCACGAAGGAAGCAAGCGCCGTCTGAGAGGCATATCAGCGGGACGAGCCATTCTGAAGCTGCTGGCCTTCGCCGCCTTCCACTGCCGCTCCTGCTGCGCTGTCCGGCGCCTATATCCTTTCAATTCTGTTATATCCAACTGTTCTTTATGTGTGTGTGTGTTCGCCCTGCGACACACACTCGTAAAAGAGCTCGCGTCTTTTTTAAGATGCCTTCCTGCGGCTCGTCAGAGCCCCACTCAGCGAGGGAGACCGGTATGTCATCTGTGTCTCCTGCCTGGGTGAAGATCATGCAGCGCTCGCGCTCGCTGACGGCGGATGCCCTCACTGCGAGCTGTTGCCATGGTGACTCTGAGGACTCGCCTGGCCTTTTTCTCTGAGCCTGCATTCTCCGCTGCGCTGAGGCGCCGTAAAAGCGACGCTTCCAGCGGATTCCGGAACCGTCTTCAGCTCAACCGAGCTCGCCGGTTCGCCCTGCTTCACCGGCCTCCCCTGCATCGCTTCCCGATGGGCAGCGCCCGCTGTTTGCCGCCGCGTCGTCCGAGGAAGTCGATCTCAGGGCCGCATCGGGGGAAGAGGACACGCGCTCTCTGCTAGCTTTGGGCAGTGAGGGCTGGGCGAGCTCCAAGGATCTCGCGCCTTCTGCTCAGAAGCCCAGCAGACGAGCTGACATCGAGAAGGAGCCGGGGCGAGTGCTCACGCTGGCCGCGACGAGTCTCGGCCTCGAGTGGTCTGCACCAGCGCCCCCCCTCTCGTTCCCGGCTGGATGGTATTTTCCTTTCGGATGAGCGTACTTCTCAAAGCCCACCTCATTTCTTTCTGAGCTTCACGAAGATGTGGCGAAGGCTGGGAACGCTCCATATTCAGCGCAAACTCGTTCGTCTGTCTCACTAGCATTCTCCACACTGGATGATGCTAAAAACAGGAACTACCAGTCACTTCCGCCGGTGGAACAGGCGATAGCGACGCACCTTTGTCCGCCCTCTGCTGGATGGCGGCAAAAGCGGTGTTGCCATCTAAAGCCTGCTGTATGACGCTGCGTCTGCACTACTAAAGCCTGCTGTATGACGCTGTGTCTGCACTACTCACGATGGCTGCTTCATCGAAGCGCATGTGTACGAGTTCCGCTGTGCCCGAACTCTCACCTAAGCGCGCCGCTGTTTCAGTTCCAGGGATTGTGACTGTTTCAGCGTCTTTTGCAATGCGCAAGCCTGTGCGGTTGCCCGCTTGCCTGCACACAGAAACCGTTATCACGGCTACCCAGATATTTCCCGAAAAAGGTGTAACTTCTGGTGTCCCGGCCACGGATGATGGTGCTATAAATGTAGTGACGATGCCCACTGCTCAGTGCCCATCTCCACATGTAAGCACAGCCCTTCGCACAGGGCTCGCGCCCATAAAAGCGACTCGATTCGATCGCGCGCACTACATAGTAAACGTGCCCACTCCTCAGTGCCCACAATCACTATGTCACACGCGTCATGTGGTTTCTGTAAAAACGAAACCCGTGCACGTTCGTCCGGCCACGGCCGATGGTGCTATAAATGTAGTGACGATGCCCACTCCTCAGTGCCCATCTCCACATGTAAGCACAGCCCTGCACACAGGGCTCGCGCACATAAGATCGACTCAGATTGGTCACGCGCGCCACATAGTAAACGTGCCCACTCCTCAGTGCCCACATACGCTATGTCACACACGGCGCGTGGTTTCTGTAAAAGCGAAACCCATGCACGTACGCTCTGCCCAGGCAGACAGCGAGTCGAAAGTGGTAAATGTGCATGCTTGCAGCCTACAGTTACTCGCAGACATCACGAGTCCAACGGGACCCGCTCAGCCCTCCCCCAATCGGTTAAGCACCGGGATGGGGTCGAGGACGAGCGATCTGCCCGCTGTGATCAGCGCGCTCCCCGCCTCAAATGCCACAGGCGTAACGCCCATGGTGCAGCGCACCCAAGCGCCGCCGTTGCCCAGTCAACAGAGCACGCTTCGCATCCAGCCCTTAGCCATTCATTACAAATGCATGGTCAGCGCTTCCAGGGGTTTCGGATTGGGTGCTAGGCATTATAAAGAGAGGCTACTCGCTACAGTTTTTTCGACGCCCTCCACGCTTTTTAGCGTGCGTCGAAACTACGGTCAAAACAGAAGTAGCACACATACTTCGGGCCGAAATATCAAAACTGTTGAGCAAAGGGGCTGTAGAGCCTGTGTCTCGAGCTCAAAGCGAGGGGGGGCTGTACAGCAGATACTTTCTGGTGCCAAAGAGAGACGGGGGTCTCAGGCCCATACTGGATCTAAGACAGCTGAACAAGGCATTGATGAAACGCAGTTTCAGAATGCTTACGACCAGGAAGCTCCTCGCGCAGATTCGAAGAGGGGACTGGTTCATGTCAATAGATCTGAAGGACGCGTATTTTTAAATACAAGGCATACCAGTTTACAGTCCTGCCGTTCGGCTTGTCCGTGGCTCCTTGTACGTTTACGAGGTGCATGGATGCAGCGCTCGCTCCTCTTAGACTCAGAGGCATGCGAGTGCTGAATTATTTGGACGACTGGCTGATTCTGGCTCGATCACGAGCGGAGCTCGTGGAGCACAGGGCAGTTTTACTCGATCACCTCGAGAAGCTCGGTCTCAGTGTCAATTTGGCGAAGAGTTCGCTGAACCCCAGTCAGACGATTCTGTTTTTGGGTATAGTTCTGAACTCGTGTTCCATGACGGCGCGGCTGTCACCACAGCGCGCGTTGGGCATTCAGCGCGCAGCGAGTTCTTTCCGCTGCGGCGCGACCGTTTCGCTCAAGCATTGTCCGAAGGTGCTGGGTCTCATGGCCTCAGCATCTCCGGTTCTGCAGCTGGGCCTGCTCCGCATGCGCCCCCTGCAGCTTTGGCTGAAGGCGCGGGTGCTGCGCAAAGCGTGGGTATCTGGCCGACTGCGTCTCAAGGTCAATCACACAGCCCTGAAACCCTGGACAGCAAACGGCTGGTACCAATCAGGTGTAAGCCTGGGGACTTCCTCGAATGTGAAGATGGTGTCGACGGACGCCTCCACTTCGGGATGGGGAGCGCTGCTCGAGGGCAGACCGTCCTTTGGCCTGTGGTCAGAACGGGAATAGCTCCATCATATCAACTGTCTGGAAATGCTGGCAGTGGAGAACGCGTTGATGCTCTTTTGTCCCAAAATCAAGGGCCACCATGTCTTAGTCCGTTCGGACAACATGTCTGTGGTGTCCTACATAAATCGCCAGGGCGGTCTCGGGTCCCGAAACCTGTACAGGCTTGCGGAACGCCTCCTGGTTTGGGCTCAGCGCAACATGCGTTCGCTGAGGGCAGTGCCTGTCCCTGGGCTACAGAATCTGGGTCCCAAACAGGCTATCCAGAGGCAATGTTCCCACGGGCGAATGGTCTCTACACCCGCAAGCAGTCCGGCTGTTGTGGGAGAGATTTGGCAGGGCGCAGGTGGACCTCTTCGCGTCCCACGGAAACGCTCACTGCCCCGCGTTCTTTTCCAAGAACGAAAGCGCGCTGTCACGGAAATGGTCGTGCTGCCCGCTTTATGCTTTCCCTCCCGTCTCCCTCCTTCCGCAGGTGATAGAACGGGTGAGAGAAACGAGATGTTCAATACTGCTTGTAGCACCTCTTTGGAAGAACCATCTGCATTTGATGCAGTTAGCAGATGTTGCCCCGTGGCCAGTGCCGTTGAGGAGGGACCTCCTCTCGCAGGCCAGGGGTTCGATTTGGCACCCTCAACCGGAGTTGTGGTCCCTCCACGTGTGGGTGCTCAACGGTTACCCGCTGATCTCGCAGTGGGAGTGCTAAATACCATCACTCAGGCTAGAGCTCCGTCGACACGACGTCTGTATGCCTCGAAGTGGTCGGTGTTCTCCAGCTGGTGCACAGCTCGAGGATGTTCACCCCTTGTGAGGTGACGGAGGTTCTCTCCTTCCTACAGGAGCTGTTGGATAAGGGCAGAGCCCCATCCACGCTCAAAGTTTATGTGGCGGCCATCGCAGCGTTTTCTGAAACAGCGCTCGGTCAGTCAATAGGAAGGAATGATTTGGTCATCCGCTTCCTTAGAGGAGCTAGGAGGCTGAATCCTCCCAGACCTCCGTCAGTCCCTATGTGGGACCTCGCGGCGGTTTTGGAGGCCATGAAGGGTCCCTCTTTTGAGCCCATCGTTTAAGACAGTATTCTTGTTGGCTCTCGCTTCAGTGAAGCATGTGGGTGATCTGCACGCGCTCTCGGAGTTTGCGCCTAATGACTCAAAGGTCATACTCAAACCTAGGCACGGTTATGTGCTGAAATCCCTCAACACGCCGTTTCGGGCTCAGGTTATTGCCCTGTCTGCCCTGCCGGTGTCAGGAGAGGATAGAGACTCGAGTCTTCTTTGCCCTGTCAGGGTTTTAAGAGCTTATGTGTCTCGCTCTGCTGCCTTTTGACAGACTGAGCAGCTGTTTGTCTCGTCCGGTGGACGTTCCAAGGGAATGGCTGTTTCGGGACAGACTCTATCCAGATGGATAGTTGACGCTATAGCGTTAGCTTACGCTTCCAGGGGCCTTCAGTGCCCGCTGGGCGTCAGAGCACACTCCACAAGGGGCGTCGCCTCATCGTGGGCGTGGTCTACTGGGATCTCCTTGCAGGGTATATGTATGGCGGCAGGTTGGGCCTCGCCGTCTACATTTATCAGGTTCTATAACCTGGAGGTCCCCGCCTTGCAAGCAAGGCTGTTGTCGGTATAGTCGAATCAGGGCCCTGAGGGGAATTCTGAGTTCACGAGCGATATGCGCTGCCGACTGTTATATGGGCAGTATTGCGTAAGACCCGCATTGCCACATTGGTCAGGCCTTGCCTCGGCTGTGTGATGTCATATTGCCGCATCTACGGATGCTGCTAGATATAGGACGGAGGGCTTTTTTTCCCCTTTTCTGTCCTGGACTCTCTGTGAGTCCCTCAGGTGACTGTGCACTGTAAATCCTGGGCGTTGCTTCAGGTTTATTGGTGTGTGATCCCAACGCGCACGGCGTTTTACATTGGGTTCCCGTAGCGTCTTAGCTAAGACGCAGTACGAGAGAGCTCTCGTAAGAGAACGTACTCGGTTACTAAACGTAACCTCGGTTCTCTCTAGAAGAGCGAACGAGTACTGCGTTCTCTGCCGTGCGTACGATTCACTCTGGTTCGCTTCGGCGATGAAATAAATCAGGTGAGTCAGCCTTTTCGAGCTCCTTTTATAGGTTGGGCCACACCCGTTTCGGCGGGAAGTGGCAAGAAGGGCGCGAAGCGCCCTTATTGGTCTGATGTTGCATCAGCCTGCGCTCGATAGGCTGTGCAGTTGCCGCAGAACAAGCCAATGAACGAACGAGCCGTCTCGCCTATGGCTGTGTACTGCTGCAAATGCGCTTTATAAAAATACAAAATTAAGGATAATTTTTTGCTTCAGTATTTCGTGAAAAGAGACTTTTCCCGTAGCGTCTTAGCTAAGACGCAGTACTCGTTCGCTCTTCTAGAGAGAACCGAGGTTACGTTTAGTAACCGAGTACGTTTTCTAAACCCTAAACCCTTCACAAAATCTATTAATGACATTTGCCACTGTCTCCTCTTGGTTTGCTAAGTTGGGGATGGCCTAGTTAATATTTGGCAACATTGGGGACTAGATCGCACAGACACTACTGGATTGGAGCTGGACAAGCTGTTTTTTCCAAAGCTGCTTTATAGATGACTTAAACACATTTCATAATTTATTAACTTTTCAAAGTTATTGAACAGAACTGAATCAATGTACTAACTTTAAACTGGGAAAAAAAACTTTACAACTTACAGGTTTTTGGTTTCTAGCTCTAACATTTGAAAACACCCTCATCGCTGTTCGATTATGGTGTATCGTGGCATTCCAGTAGAACATCTGAGGATATTTCACCTGTTTTATGAATAATGAGGTTTCGGATATACTACTCTTTTCAGGTACTGTTTACTTTGTCAATAAGGCATATTTTGAAACAACTTTAGTATACACACATCCGAATTAGTACACCAGCCACACTTATTCTTTCTCCTACTGCTTTTTGCCTCTATATTAGGGAAGTATACGTTTCGGATATAGTGTATATTATTAGAATGCATGACTGTGCACTACAGCCATATATCTTCCTATGACACACTATTATTACTGCAAAGAAAATACCACAATTATACATCACTTGTGCCAACAAATGTAATCATCCATTGAAACAAATCCTGCATGTTAACGTGAGCATGGTTTGTGGAACTTCACATAAATCACGGTAAATTTCCTTTAAACTTCGTCAAATGCACAGAAACAAACAAAAATCGAAGTGGTCTAATATTCACATTAATGTTTATAAATAAGACATAGCTTTTTAAATCAATGATCCATGTAATATTGCATGTGACAAATCTAAAGCCGTCTGACATCTGCTGGTAAGTCAGGTGAAGTTCTGTGTTCACACACATATCCCCATGATTCCCAGATGATCCATAACAAATTGGGAACTACAGCTTTGACGTGTAAATTGTAATGTGCGTGTGATTTTTTCAGGATTGTTATCCAGAGTAGTAACACACATGTGCTAGGTCTTCAGCTATTTCTACTGTTCAGTAGGCTAATTGCTGTAGAAACTAGGAGGCTGTGTTCAATCAAATGATCTGAGCTCAGGATGGTTCTTTAAACTCTACCTTACCAGTGGTGCATCAATAATGAGCATGAACATCCATCGCAGGTCAGGTCCCGATGTAAAATCAAGCCATGACTTATTTAATGATTCTCTATCATTGATCAGCTTAGAACAAGAGACATGTCAGCATCTGAATATTCAGCAGCACATTCAAAGTTGACAGAGAATATTTAAGGCCATTAAATGGAAGTTTTTTTCATCTCATCTGCTTCCTCCAGGCCTCCAAGACTGAGGCTTCTGGAAATTATTCCAAACTGCTCTTCACAATATGCATTATAGATCACAAGAGCAGCTCTCCGAGTCCAGACAGAGGAGAATTAAAGGATCATAAAAGGGAAAGAAGCACTTCCCATTAATTGTGCGTCATGTTCGGATTTTATACATCTCTTTAAGATTTCTTTGCCTTCGAGCACAAATGCAAATCAGCAGTTCTGCTCTCGGAGGGCCACTGTCCTGCTGAGTTGAGCTCCAAACCTCATTAAACACACCTGAACCAGCTAATCGAGGTCTTTCAGACGGGTGAGGTCTGAGCTGTGTCTCAAGACTGAGCCCTCCCTCATGTACGGTCTAAAACAGGACAGCAATTATATTCTTTTGTCATCTTTGCAGGAATATAATATGAAGATTGTAGAAGGAATATACACACACACACACACACACACACACACACACACATATAATAGAACAGTCTTAGAACAGTCAACATGTCGTCAATCATTAGAGTTGGCAGTAAAACTCTGATTCTGACTCTGAGTAAAAACTGAAAACCTACTGGATGAAGTAGTAGGAACAGTTCCACTAACAAGAAGGTCTTGGGGACTCTTGGTTTTCTGGTCCAGAGACACTTCCTTCAGAATTAATTTCTCATCGTGCTTCAAAAAACACCAGGTGCATGAGTTTAATTAAAGGGGTGAGGAATCCTGTCATAAACAAACAAGCAAATATACAAACAAAAAAACAAACATGTTTTGAGACAGTAAATAAGAAGAATCAGTTTTAAAGAAGATCTGAAGCTCAAGAGAACATTGATCGTAGTTCCACAGAGAAACACTAAGTGTCAGTGTGCACTCATTCTTGAAGCTCCAGTGTTTCTCGACTCACTTTCAGAGCTAAACAGATCAGTCTACTCACATATTATTGTAGCACAGTTTGTGCTGAATACAAAAAAAAAAAAAAAAAAAAAATACCCCCCAGACCATCAAACATGTATTACACTTTGACCAATAATATGTTATTTGAGATCAGTGTTATTTATTTTTGTCTTTAAAGATGTTATATGCTCCTCAAGAAAAATGCTTCTTTTTTCATCTTGTGAAATATTATTAATATTTAACAATAACAATTTTGCGCTGCTTATAACCCTTTTATTCAGGATTCTTTGATGAATAGAAAGTTTGAAAGAACAGCATTTATTTAAAATAGATTATTTTAATAGAAAATTCTGCTTTGCATTACACACACACACACACACACACACACACACACACACTAAAAAGAAGTCGAATAAGTATAGATTATATATTATAATATGATAGACAATTAAAATATATGCTTTCTTTATATATGTCCACTATCACATATTTCAAGTTCAGTTCTGGGGTGAGGCGGGCCTATAGCAGTTGATTTAAAATACAGAATAAACATGTTCAGGGTATGACAAAATGTATCCAATCAGTGTCCTCAAATCCATTCTGAAAAAAAATTATTTAATCGCCCATAACAAGGCACTACTAAAGTCAGAACTAGTCTGTATGGGCTGAATAATGCACACCAGTGTCTCCAAACCAAGTCACTTCTGCTCATCAAGGCTACATTTGAAGAACAGAAAAACAGTAATATTGTGAAATTGTCTTAAAAATAAAAATAATGGTTTTCTATTTTAATATACTTTAAAATATTAGTTTTTTCTGTGAAGCAAAGCTGAATTTTCTATTTAAAAATGTTTTTTATATTAAGTAAATGCTGTTCTTTTTAACGTTTTATTAATCAAAGGGTTATAAAATATCAAGCAGCACAACTGTTTTCAACACTGATAATAAATCAGCATTAAAATTATTTCTGAAGGATCATGTGACACTGAAGACTGGAGTAATGATGCTGGAGAAATTTCAGCTTTGCATGACAGGAATAAATTATATTTTAAAGTACATTAAAAGAAAACGTTTATTTTAAATTGTAATAATATTTCATATCACAGGTTCTTTTGTACTTTTGATCAAATAAATGCACAATGAGCCTCGCTGAGCAGAATAAACTTTAAACATTAAAAAACCTTACTGATCCGATACTTTTGAACAGTATATATACTGTACACACACACTGTATTTTTGCACAAGCACATAGCAGTATAGCCGCATGTCTGGTGAGTGTTTTCTAATGGATGCTCATCGAAGATCGATTTTAGGATTTGAGAATCAATACTTTGATAAACTGATATTATCAACCCAGCCCTAGAGTAAATGATCTGCTCTGTGCTTGTCTGATGAAGCACTGAATCCTGTGTTTATTCATGTGTGGACTGGAGACGTGAGGCATTCACAGCTCAGTCTCATGCTGTTTGCTCTTCTCCCAGTCTGTTCTTTCTATCGCAGGACACTCAGGGAAGAGAGATTTGAATGTGATGACTTTGAGAACACGTGGAACCGGGGAACTGACACCGCTGCCCTTCTGTGGCTCACCGTGATGCTGTTCCCCACACAACACCAGAGACACGCACAGTAACCTTACATGTACTTCAGACATAAGTGTCTGGCTCAGGATAACATACAGCAAAAAATAATGGAGCTGAGCAATACCAGACATCCCTGGACTAAAATCATTTAACACTGGCCCAATATTTAATGCCTTCTGTCTTTTATAAATGTCATTTAATTAACATTTTAATGATCAGATCATAGACTTTCTTGAGTTCTAACTTGTTTCACTCTCAAAAAAAAAAAAAAAAAGGTACAAAAGCTGTCACTGGGACATTATCTTTTCAAAAGGTATACCTTTGTATGTAAAGTGTGCATATTGCTACCATAAAGATGCATATTGGTACCTAAAGCTTACATATTAGCACCTAAAAGGTACAAACATTTACTTTTGAAAAAAGTACCACCCCTGCCAGCGTTTTGCTTTTGATTATTTACAACCCGAATTCCGGAAAAGTTGGGACGTTTTTTAAATTTTAATAAAATGAAAACTAAAAGACTTTCAAATCACATGAGCCAATATTTTATTCACAATAGAACATAGATAACATAGCAAATGTTTAAACTGAGAAAGTTTACAATTTTATGCACAAAATGAGCTCATTTCAATTTTGATTTCTGCTACAGGTCTCAAAATAGTTGGGACGGGGGCATGTTTACCATGGTGTAGCATCTCCTTTTCTTTTCAAAACAGTTTGAAGACGTCTGGGCATTGAGGCTATGAGTTGCTGGAGTTTTGCTGTTGGAATTTGGTCCCATTCTTGCCTTATATAGATTTCCAGCTGCTGAAGAGTTCGTGGTCGTCTTTGACGTATTTTTCGTTTAATGATGCGCCAAATGTTCTCTATAGGTGAAAGATCTGGACTGCAGGCAGGCCAGGTTAGCACCCGGACTCTTCTATGACGAAGCCATGCTGTTGTTATAGCTGCAGTATGTGGTTTTGCATTGTCCTGCTGAAATAAACAAGGCCTTCCCTGAAATAGACGTTGTTTGGAGGGAAGTATATGTTGCTCTAAAACCTTTATATACCTTTCAGCATTCACAGAGCCTTCCAAAACATGCAAGCTGCCCATACCGTATGCACTTATGCACCCCCATACCATCAGAGATGCTGGCTTTTGAACTGAACGCTGATAACATGCTGGAAGGTCTCCCTCCTCTTTAGCCCGGAGGACACGGCGTCCGTGATTTCCAACAAGAATGTCAAATTTGGACTCGTCTGACCATAAAACACTATTCCACTTTGAAATAGTCCATTTTAAATGAGCCTTGGCCCACAGGACACGACGGCGCTTCTGGACCATGTTCACATATGGCTTCCTTTTTGCATGATAGAGCTTTAGTTGGCATCTGCTGATGGCACGGCGGATTGTGTTTACCGACAGTGGTTTCTGAAAGTATTCCTGGGCCCATTTAGTAATGTCATTGACACAATCATGCCGATGAGTGATGCAGTGTCGTCTGAGAGCCCGAAGACCACGGGCATCCAATAAAGGTCTCCGGCCTTGTCCCTTACACACAGAGATTTCTCCAGTTTCTCTGAATCTTTTGATGATGTTATGCACTGTAGATGATGAGATTTGCAAAGCCTTTGCAATTTGACGTTGAGGAACATTGTTTTTAAAGTTTTCCACAATTTTTTTACGCAGTCTTTCACAGATTGGAGAGCCTCTGCCCATCTTTACTTCTGAGAGACTCTGCTTCTCTAAGACAAAGCTTTTATAGCTAATCATGTTACAGACCTGATATCAATTAACTTAATTAATCACTAGATGTTCTCCCAGCTGAATCTTTTCAAAACTGCTTGCTTTTTTAGCCATTTGTTGCCCCCGTGCCAACTTTTTTGAGACCTGTAGCAGGCATTAAATTTTAAATGAGCTAATTAAGTGGATAAAAGTGTAACATTTCTCAGTTTAAACATTTGCTACGTTATCTATGTTCTATTGTGAATAAAATATTGGCTCATGTGATTTGAAATTCCTTTAGTTTTCATTTTATTAACATTTTAAAAACGTCCCAACTTTTCCGGAATTCGGGTTGTATTACAGTGTGCCTTGGTTTCACAATATACTAGACTAAAAGCAATGCTTTCAGACGCGTGATTTCTGTATACTAGACGAACTCCTTCAGCAGATGTTCTTACAGTCGTTAGAAATTTCCCTTCGCTGTTACACAACACACAGAGCAACCGTTAAACTTAATGAGTCCCAAAAGATGTCAGCTTACTGTCATTGATTTCCACCATGTTTATCGGCTGGCAGCAGTGGAGTTCTTTGGTTTTCTCCAAACAAACACTCAAGCAGCCGTTCTGTCACTCGAGGGTCTGTAAGGCAGTTGTGGGCTTCAAATTGCAGCCCTATGTGTTAATTAATTATACAGCCAGTGCTATTAACCATGTTATGCTCCTGATTTCATCAAATTGCATTGGAGAACTGGGTCCCAATATTTCATAGAAATAGTTGAAGCTGTGTTATGTGACATTTAGCAAGTACACACCATTGATTTGTGCATCGCTGCTGACTTATACTGTATATGCCTACAGAACTCATGAGACAAAATTATTATAAATATAGAAGTGAGGCGTTCATGGAGATGTTCATTGAATATTTTGGATGTGAGCTCTGTTTAAAATCATATCAGCTAGCTCAGTTTTTAGCAGTGACTTGTGAAGAACATTTTGAAGATAATTGTGAACCTGTGAGGTTTAATGGAGCATCTCAATAATGCTGCAAGATCTAAATCAGTATCCAGGTTAACCATTGTGCCCTTAGAGGACAAAAACATCTGTTTTTAATTTTTTTTTTTTTTTGCCGCTTTCACTGACAGGTTTTTTTTTTTTTTTTTTTTACCAACATCAGTCTTGATCATAACTACAAATGAGAAAAAGAAAACAAGTTATCATTCCATTTGCCAGTTTGTTTACATAATGTCACTGTTCTTTCTTTAAAAAACAAGCACATATACACACAAATACAACTACAAATAAAATATTTGCCATATACTCAATGCTAAGTAGATTATTATTATTATATTATTCTTGGATAAGTCAATGAAACAACGTTCTTTTTGACATACACACACACACACACACACACACACACACACACACACACACACACACACACACACACACACACACACACAAAACCTACCATTGACAAACTCAATTTTCTCAAAAGTGATGCCATTGTGTGGAAAATTGCCAATAGAATGAAAGCCTATTAACAATAAATACATGATTTTATGCTTAAATGACATTGGGATTAAATATTGCCCGTTTTATCATGTTTCAGTGATGACATTTATTTATAAAAAAAAATGAGGATGAAATATTAGAATTGCATTAACGCAGACAAAATAATCAAAAAACAAACTAACAAACAAAAACATTGTTTTATAGCTACTGTTAATGGAGAGTACATTTAATGACACAAGAACCCAAGGAGCAAAATATTAATGTGGCCCATTACTGTGATCTGTCGGAGGAATTGACTGTACAGAACAGTTCTCCATATTGCAGTAATGCTTCTCCTGAATCATGTATTTTGTATTTTTTTAATTTATTTTATTTTGTATATATTGCTGTTGGAGAAAAATTCTGTAGGGCTCACATTTGCTTTGACACCAAATTTCTCAGCTAGTAGTCATTATTGCGTCCTTGTCTAGTGATGCAATAACGCGTAACTGTGCTCTTTCAAGGACATGAATGTTAATCAGCTTTTATAAAGCACTATGATCATCTTTTGTCTTTTTCTAATTGAACTAACCGGCAGACTAACGCCAGACAGAACAGGCTGTATGCTCCACTTATCTGTTATTCCACAGAGGAAGTTCATTAGCCGCTCTTATCTGCTGCCTCTCATTTGAGTTTACTGGAGGAAAACATATTCACCTGAGTAAAATATCAACACTCACAGAGTAACCTGTCCCTGTGATTTACAGCTCATCTTAATTGCCAGTGAAATTCTCAGAGAGGCTGTTCTCACACATGGAATGGCTCTGTTATCTTGTGAATCCTAATGGTCACAAATGTATACGGCATCCTCACAACTCACTCATCCTTTCTTAACTCTGCTTCGGAAGGAGTTATAAATAAAGCAGTTTGAAGAGGATCCCAGTGGGAAATGATTGATAGGTTGGCTAACGAACATTGCTGCTGTATTTTTTGTCTCCTCTCGCCTGTGTGAAAGTGTCTTCCCTAATGTAAACCTCACGTCCCATTTCAGAAGAGTCAGTCTGCTAAAGTAGAGGACTACTGATGGCCATAAACTGGCCTTGCACAATGAAGACAGGCATTGTCTAATCTGGAAGAGGAAGATGTGATGAAAATACACCTGTGTTAACCATTATGCCTTAGGGACTTTTTGTCTTTTTCAGTTTTTTTTTTTCTGTGTGTAAATTTATTATATATACATAACATAACATAACATAACATAACATAACATAACATAACATAACATAACATAACATAACATAGTTACAATTAAGGGCAATAAGGCCATCCATTAAAAATGATTTAATCATTTTAAGAATACAAACATACATTCTCTGTTTATAAGTTAGCAAGTCTTCAAAATATCGCGCGCACACACACACACACACACACATATAAATCTGTTTTCTTAATCTGCCATTTCCCAAAAATAAAAATGCATCAAAATGAATGTTGTTTCTAATAATCAACTTGTCCACTTAAGACTGAAATAATCCAAAATACATTCTGGTTAGTATGTATTATACAGAAACATGTAGAAATAAACACACAAACTAAGCAGTGGCCTTATGCAAACAAAATGGCATTTAAAGAGTTAAATAGCTAAAAATTAGTTTTTAACAAAAAAACAAAAAACAAAAATGGCCTCTGTTTAACAAGAGTTAAATCACACTTCAATAGACTAATAGATTTTGACTGTTTATGCTGTTTGTTATGATGCAGTATGAAAGGTGTTGAGGAAGCTACAAAGAACTTGTAGTTCGTATGTAGCCTGCATTGTGAATATGAAGGTTTCAAAACAGTTTGAACAATCGGTTCTTTCTTTTTATGTCCAGTGATTGAGGCTCACCTGCCGTCTGTGTCTTAATGAATGGATGCTTCCTGCCACTGATCAATGACCCTCACAATGACCTGTCACTGACCTCTCTGGCCATATATATCATTACTGGAGGCAAAGCATTGTGTCTGTGATGGATGAGGCTCAGGAGAGGTGGGCTGCAAGGTGGGTTTGAGCTGAACTGATCGTCCTCATGCACTTTCACCTTCACGGACGCCTGAAATTAAAAGCAGCGCTGCATCTCTCTGAAGCCCTTCATTACCCGATCCTGTTAGATCACAGCAGGAGAGGAACTGCAGTGCATTTCACTCAGCCCTGATGAAGCTGCCTATATCAGCATGCAGAGAGCTGGACCTTTATAATGAAGAGGCATGGCATTGCTATTGCACAGCTGGCAAAGAAAAGCTGTGTGTTACTGAAATGTATTTGTTTATAAAGATGCAGTTTCATTTTAGCAAGGCGCAGAGGTGCCAACAACCTCTATATGAATTATAGACCGTTAGACCAAACTCACCTTCATGCTGACCCACATCTGAAGTTCATATAAAGCAAGCCCATGTAATGCAAGTGGATAGTAAGGCAAGGCAAGGCCTTGCCTAATGCAAGTGGATAGTAACCCAAAAGATGAGTTTTCAAAGGTACATTTTTATAAGGTACACTTTTGTAGCTGTTAGGTACTAATGTGGACCCTTTAGGTAGAAATGTGTACTTTTTGTCGTTTACTGGCCCAAGAAAGCGTATAGGGACAGTAAACAAAATAACACACTTTTTGCATTCCTAGCATACTGTACATGTCACAAGAAGCGGAAAAATAGTTTCTAAAAATGTACTAGCTTAATCCCCTGGTGTGCTTTGATCAATTCTGACTAAATAATTTTTACTTTTTGGCTTTTTATAACTTTTTACTTCATTATGAAACACATGGGAAAAAAAGCACTTGACTCCACAAATTACAAGTTTGGTCTTACTGAAAGCTTATTTATTTTTGAGATATCAACTTCATATTTGGTACACAACTTGCTTATTTATGGCTTTGATTTTCTTGCATTTTGCATTTGCATGTGTTTGTGTTTATTTTCATAGAAAATACACTTAGATTTATATAAATTTATATAAATGTTCCCCCTTTGTTGTTGTTTTTGTTTATAACCTTTGTTCTTCAGCAGTAATCTGTCAAGTGTCTTCTTTAAAAAGAGACCAAACGCAAGATGTATGATTTGAAATATTCAGGTCTATTCTCAATAAATGGATTTCAACTATGTATAAATATAATCCCATAAAGTCCCCTAAAATGCAAAATAATAAATAAAAAACAAACTCAAATATTGCATTAACCAGCTTAGTCCTATATTAAATTAATGGTGTGTTTATGCTGAATTTTTCAGCATGGGGATAAAATGAAGCATGCATTTTCTGTGTTTTAAAATACATTTTGATACGAGGAGGATGGGATCTGTTTGTTTTTCAAACACTGCGTTGCATCCAGCCCTCGGAGCCAAACAGGACTGTGAAAGCGATAACACAATGCTTTTCTGGAGTGCTCAAGCCTTTTATTTGTATAAGTCTGTCATTGCTTTCTGATCCATGAGGTGTGTGGCTACTGGCTATTCTTCAAACACAATCTCTCTAAGATCTTAACTCATCATTGAATACACATTTTTAATTGATCAAAATTTGTACATTTACAAAATATCTTCCTGGAACATGATCTTTACTTAATATCCTAATGATTTTTGGCATAAAAGAAAAATCAATAAAAAATTTTTTTTGGCTATTGCTAAAAATAAACCCCAACGACTTAAGACTGGTTTTGTGGTCCTGGGCCACAAATAACAAAATGAATATCAAAAATAATTTTCTTTAAATTAAAATTTAATTTTGATAAATATAAATATTGTTTCTGTCCATAAATTTGTGTTTCCCTGTCAGATCACACCATTTGCCTCAAAATAATTCATTTTAAATGACATAATGAAAAGTGACATTTGAATATTGAGGAGCCATAAATAAAACACCAACAATACTATAAAACTACTATACTATACTCTTTCCTACAGCATCCATACAAAAACTGTGTGATTGTGTGTGTGTGTGCGTGCATCACAACTAAAACAAAAAAAGTAGCTCTCCCAGCATATTAGTGGAGGGAAATAATCAGACAAAAAAGAGTGACCCAAACTTATGTAAGGCATTTGAGGGCTGGCCCTAGATCCTCTGGGGCACTGTATGACTGTCGGGTCTCATCGAGGTCCGTCAATTGTCATGCTGCCAGCAGGAAGGAGACGAGTTCTAAGCATGCTCATACAGAAATGTGATGCATGACTTACATTACATTATTATCCATATATGATGCTTATAAGGTAATATATTATTAGCACCTACATACATTACATTATCTGAATATATGAAGGTATGTTTAAGTTTACAGCATATAAAATATGCAAAGGAAATACGTAACCTACATAAGTTAAAAAAAGTGTGCTTCAAGGGTATTTTTTATAGTTTATTGTCTGAAGACAGGGTTCACAAACTGTCTAAATATGGTTCATTTATGTACAATAAAAGTCTAAAATATAAAATTGCATCTTAGCAAAATATGTCAACATTTAAAATGTTATAAAATGTTATCATTGAAAATGGTGTTAAAAATGAGTTGAAGCAGCACTTTGTAAACCCAGCTGTTGAAGCACAAAACTACCAGGTACTAGTGGAGAAACATTGTTTTAGTCATGATGTGGGTTGTGCTTTTGCTCTGGTATTCTGTGCTGATGAATCTGATGTTCGCTTAATCATAGCAAAGCTAAATATACACTAGACTGCTATTCATATCAGATGGAATATGGAACATATAATTTATTAACACAGTTGTTTTGTGCATCTGACAGGTGTAATGCAATGTAAGCTATGTTGATTCGTGTTTTCTTACGGGTCCGGACATTAGTATAAAGTATGTTTTGCAAGTTTTAACCAGCATGGGATGCTGTTTTGCATGGGACCAGCATGGAAACAGGGTTGCTAAACCAGTTTAGTTTTGCTTAAGTGGTCTATCAGCTGAGTCAGCGGTATATATCAGCACTGTACCAGCTCTAACCAGCATAAATCAGCCTGGACCAATTCAAGCTGGTTTATGCTGGATTTTCAATTTCATTTTTCCAAACTCTTCTTTAGTACTTTAGTTCTTTAGCTATTAGTATGACAAAGTTGTATGTCCCAAATCTAGAAAAAATGAAACATCATTATGATCAGTTGAATACAGGTTACATTCGTGTTTATATTGAGTATGAGGGAATGACATTTCAGGCTTTTGATTTAATAAGTGTGGGCTTTTTTTCAGTGAATACATCAGTTGGTCACAGATTTGGTGGCATAAGGAGTATGCAGCAGATCACACAAAATTATTAGCCATCAAAACAAAGAGATCTATATATGGCATTATTGTACCTCATAGCTTTAACATCTTTTCTAGGTTATATGGTTCTTTCACCAATGACATTTCTCTTGTTTTCATTATGGAAAGGTGAATTAGAGATGGCTGCTTTCATATTGTGCTGGCAATCATCTAGCGTTGAGGTTATGTGTGTCTTGAGGGGAAAACGGTATATTAGGGCAGTAATTGCCCTTGTGGTCTTCGTGCTTGTTTTTTTTTTTTACGATAACCCCACTTTCTCCTGTGACTTTGACAAGTCCTCTCACCTCGTGCTCTGACGCCAAGACATTTGCATCAAAAATGTGCTTGTTGGAAACAAACATATCATGCTGCTCATGATGACTTGAGAAAGGGACTCCAGGGATCATGTGCTAGGTTGACATAGCTGTGTGTTGACATTGCCAGAGTTCTCTGACTTTCTTAAATGGTGCTCTCAATTAAATTTCACCCTTCTCTTCAATATGGGTGGAGGTGATGTTGTCCTTGATCATCAACAACATGCTCCTAGATTAGATAGCTGCATGTGCTCCATTTCTGAGGAACTGCTCTGGGACCTGGACTGTGTTTCCTCCCAGCCTAAATAAAAACATTTATGGGTTCTAAACACTCCTCCTGCATCATAATCAAGAGTACTCATTAGTTTCGTTTTTGATATTCTCTTGAGAATAAGAATTGATTATAACTGCTGTCATTGTCTGTTAACTGTTAAATCTGTCTAGAGATTTAAAATACCTTTTCGATACAGTTTAATAAAAATTTCTGTATTGATTTTTTCGACGGGTGTTTTACCTGTATTTTAAATTGTGCATTGCATTGATTTGTGCTTGTTTTCTTAAGACATTTTGCCAACCCAGAACATTTACACTCATGGAGTTAACTTATTATTTGGAAAATAGACTGGACCAGGTTCTGTTTAGAAGATGGCAAATAGGTCACACAAAACTCACTCATTCATAATTACTGAAAAGGGAAGAGAAACAGGTTTGTGATTTATGTAATAATCTGTTGAGTGTAAAACATATTTTAATAGAATGTCCATTTTTAAATGATACTAGATGGTGTTTTTATTCAGAAATGATATTAATAAAATAATATGATATTAAAATGATATAAAAAAAAAGGTTTCTCCTGAAATAATTGTAGAATTTTTATCAAATAGTAAGTTTAAAGTCTCTATATATTTGCTATGTTAGTTTATATTGTTTTTCTTTTGTATGTTGAATTGTAACTTTGTTGTTTTTATTCATTTTTTATTTTTATTTTGTTTGCGTATGTCTGTAGAGTTTTTATTCATTTTAATTTCAGTTGAAATTATTTTGGTACATCAAATGTACTAAACTGGCCAAAAAAATACAAAATAAAATAATAATTATATATATATATATATATATATATATGTATATATATATTTTTCTATTTTCATTTTCTATTTTATTTTTATTTCAAGTAACAAAAATGTGACTGGTAATTTTCTGCCAGAACATTTTTTTTACCTTACAAAGTATATTATCAGCATTTTTGGTGTCTTTTCTAATCATTACTCAGCCTGCTAAGTAAATGTGTTCTTTTCTGTATTGGATCACGTCAATAAAAGTGAGCAAATGTAAACACGCAGTGTGTGCTGACCGAAGACATTGGCTGAATCCCTCTAAATGACACTGTCAGTCACGCAGGATCTCATCCGTATAAATATAATATTTTCACAGGTAGTTCTCAGAGCTGTCACCTTTGAATGACACCATCCTCAGGTGAGGCTGTCCTCTGAGAGCGCAGAGCGATGAATGAGAGATTTCAGAAGACAGATGAGAGACTGCGCTTCCCGGGTCGTCTCCTCACTTCACCTCGGCTGTAACTCAGTGTATCTCGTAGTATGATGCTCTTATTACTAAGTTTGAAAGTCACCATGAGACTGCATCCATGTGCCATTTTAGCACAGGACTTGCTTTGATGCAGTAACCATTATGCTTCTTTTAATGAAAAGTCACATGAAATGTATGACTCTGAAATCAAAGACAAGACCTTCTTGATTTGATCATTCATGAACAAGTATCTCAATGGTGATGCTTATTTTTCACATAAAGCTGTTTGACAGTTAACAGCAGAACATGTTGGCATTTTGTAACACCGCAAATATCTATTAACTCCTTTAATGTGGGCTCACACTTCAGATCAGGCCAGAAGAGAGAAAATTGTGCTAAGTAGTCTATTTATGGGTGATGAGACGTGAATGGCTTTCAGTGTCAGATGAACAGTGTTTCAATCTAATGGCTTTTCCCTCTGGAGAAATGAAACCGTTCTCTCATTATAAAACACGTCTGCTCCCCTGGAGGCAAACGGTGGACTTAACTTGGCCCTTTTACCGAAGAATTGTCACTGAATTACTCAGCAAACCCCAACATGAAAATCATCACAATAATAACGGTCGCTCACCTTCTCAGATATTTTTATGTGTTTGCTGATGCCTCGTCAAACGACATCTGGAAAGGTCTGTCCCTGCTTGGTGCCCGCAAAATATAGATTCAAGCAGTCAACCTAATTAAACTTACACCCGTGCACAAAAGACCCAATTACTTTCACTTGGTGTATTGACACGTGAGATTGACCTTGAGGTAAAACAGGTCTGGATTGTGGCGCATGCACACACTACACTGCAATCCACACAGAAGTGAGGATTTAGTAAAATGCTGCCATTATATGAGTCACACATTTAAAAGGAAATCTGTTAGGGCCATTACATCTTAATAAGTGGTGTTTGTTAGTCCAGCACCAATATTACTAATGTTTATTTGGATTAAGGATTGATTGAGTAACATTTTGCTTTTTACATTACCAAACAAAACATGTCATTAAAAACGTGTAATTTTTTTCAAGTGAAATTCTACAAAAAAAGTATATGTGTGTGTGTGTGTGTGTATTTGTAGAAATATCACATGATAAAGTTTTAATGACACATTTTCTGCTGCATGAAGGGGCATGCAGTATATGATATTATTTTAATATGATATTCAATAGCAGAATTCTTAAGAGTTGACTAGTTGACCCAGTTCATTAGCAAATCACATCTAAGAAGTAGTTCATGATTAAAAGTTCACCAACAATCATGGGAATACTACAACAACAGCTAATCTATTCAACCATAAAAAACAATACAAATAATATTTCAGTAAGGTAGTCTCGCTCATTACTGTACACATTAATGATCTTACTCTTTAGTTATTAAAGGTATAGGTCAGCCAAAAATTAAAAGTCTGTCATCATTTACTCAAGTTGAGTTTCTTTCTTTCCTCAAACAAAAAAGAAGATATTTTGGAAAATGCTGGTAACAGTTGCTGCTCCTCATTGACTTTTCATACTATGGAAGTCAATGGTTATCTGCAGCTGAATCATTTTAGCAATATTAATGTGACATTTATAGTTCATACCTCCTGTTATCCTAGTGTCTTGTACTGGTAATTAAAGTAATATCACATGCAGGTGACAGGAAGAAAACACCTAACAATCATCCAGAACACCCTTGCAACACAATAGAAATGTGCTTAAAAAGGTTAACCCTTATGCGTTGTTGGGGAGGTTTTCGTCCACTAGGGGGTAAAGTTGAGTCTTATTTTGGCCACAACGTCCTTTGTGTTTGAGCTAATGGAATGATTTTTGGTGACAAATCTTATTTTGACCCATATTTTGGGAAAATGCTTTGGAATATTTCAAAAACTCAACGGTACACTGTGGGCAAATTCACTACCCTTTCGTTATGTTCGTGGATGAAAACATCCACTAAATTAAACTGCTGTAAAAATGTATCAGATAAATATTTTATTCAATTTTTTTTTTTGCATAAATCTATTAATCAACCTCAGTCCTGATCAAAACTACCAAATGTAAAAAAAAAATCCATGATTTTTACTCTTTAATTTCCAAGTTGATAAATGATGTCACTGATTTGGGAAAAAAACACACAAAATTACATATTTTCAATTTAAAAAGTGATTGTGGACTGGATTTTTTTTTACCTTTTATCACAGTCTTGGGCATGTCAAAGATTGGCTTTGATGCATTGTTAGTTTTTGTGCAGCATTAGATTTTAATTTTTTCTCCCTCATTTGTTGTTGGTGGCTGTTTTTGCCCCATTTACTTCCATTATAACAACATTTTTCGATTGCAAAGCCATGACACCATATAATCATGCATTCTTGATTGTTTGTGGTTTTCTCTTTTGGGAAGAGGTAAAATTTGTTATTTTTACAGTTGATCACTAGGTGGGAGCATTAACCCTTTAGATAGGCCCGTGCAAAAAAAGGCTTAGTTTCTGGCTTGTATATGGAGTTATATGGAGTATAACAGCAAATTATAGTGTGTGTGTGTGTGTGTGTGTGTGAGAGAGAGAGAGAGAGAGAGAGAGAGAAAGAGAGGGTGTGAGAGAGACCTTTGTGCACTTACCTTGATGTATCTAAAAAATTCAAATATGCACCTCATGCTCTCAGAACTACATGGAGTAAACAATAAAAAAAGAAGTGTGTTTATGCACCTGCTGCCTTTTGATGGTGAAAAGTACGGATGGTCTATTTGTGAAATACTCGTCTTTTCTTGATGGTACAGCCAGTTTAAAACCTTAAAATCCTGTAAAAAAATTACTTTGCATCAAATTTATGAACTAATGTATTATGAACCAAAATGCAATACCAACTTCAAATAAGCTGCAGCTCGCTGGAGGGGTCAAGCTGCATAATCATTTCTAAAACTTCAGTACAAGTCAAGCCCTTTCTCGTGTTGCTTGCTGCTCTTCTCACCATCAAATGACCAGCAGGATGGCATGCAAGTGTTTAAATCCACGTACTTTGCTTTTGTTTAGTCTATACTTATCACCACCATCAAAAGGCAGCAGGTGCATAAATACACTTTTGTTTACTCCATGTAGTTCTGAGAGCTGAGGTGTACATTTTGAATTGAGTGGATTTTTTCATCCCGAACATAACGAAAGGGTAGTGAATTTGAACAATGCACAAGGGTTAAGCTTTACAATACTTACATAAAAAGCAGTTTGAAGTTACCTTAAATTAGCAAACAGCACTGCATCTTTAGTGTTTCTTTCAAACTCTATGTTGGAATGGGGCAAATAATGTGTTACTCTGTATGGGGAGTTTTCAGAGAAATGGCTTAATGCACATGTTGTTCACAGAGGAAGTACAACAGTACACAGCTTCAGCGCTTCTTTTCTGTTTTCACAGCCTAGCCATGCACTCTGAGGAAATTATAGTAATAAAGGATAGTCTCTAGTGAATGTCTTGTGTTGCCCTCAGCCAATCAGAGTTGTCGTCATGACATCATTATCCTGTGGCTTCTGAGACATACTGTATAGTCGCATGACATTTTACAGCTCAGCTGATCGGCTTCAACATTTTGAACAAAAAGATGAGCAAATCATATTTTTGTGAAAGACTTCAAAACGATGATCTAGACGGATTAAATCACTTGCATCGACACCCCCAAGGCCTGACAGTCCTAAACCACTTCCTGTATCATTACATACTGTATGCATTCACTTGCTTCTGTTGCTTCGTCATCTGTCTGGATTCAGTACGTTTTCAGAAGATGCGGTACAGCACATATAACAGTGAAAACACAGAAAGCCAGAAAATTCTGTCAATGACAGGGAAGCGTTGTCTCATAAATTTTGGAAAATTCCAGCAGTAGCGAACAAAGGGTTAAAGACTGGCCAGTGGGAGTATCTTGAGACAATTCCTCAGCTGTAGTGTTTTGTGTGGATCATAAGGTAGATTTAGGAGCTGGAAGGGCAAAGTGTGCAGTAACATGATCATGAAACAAAGACGCTTTAATCAGAGCAGAATGGCACGTTGTTAGCTTAATGGCGTTTTAATCAGTGCTAATGCAGTTGTGACTGGAGCTTGTGTAATGTGCCTTAAACAGCCACTTAAGAAGATACTCGTCAGGTGACCTGTTAGAAAGCAGTTGATTTTACAGAACACAGCAGTACATTAGAACTGTTCCTTTTTTAAAAGATAAGGGAATAAGTTATGCCTTCCTTAAATCCAGTGAATGTTTATCATGAGTGTAAATACCCAGAGAGAAAACAGCAGACAATGTCTTATGTGTTAATTCTGTGCTTGTGCAGCAACCACAGCAAGGAACTTAAGATGATACTTATACATGTCTCAGAAATGTCAGTGCATCAGATGTGAAATATCAAGCTAATTTTGTAGGATCCTTTTGTATTACTAACATGGCACAGTTAGTAGGACTTATGTATGGCCCAATGATTTTCATGATTCAGAAAACGCGGAAGGAATCGCAAAAATCTAGTCATAAAAATGGAAATTGTCAAATTATTAATGAATAAATCAAAAGTAGACCAGTAAATGTGAATCAGAAGGCAATATGGACTTGTGTCTGTAAATGATAAACTGCAACAAAACTTTAATATCTACAGTCATGCCAAAATACTAGTTTGGTTTAACTAAATAAAATTAATTAATGATCACCAGAAAATGTAAAGTAAATTACACAGATTTTCTGGGGAGAAAAAAAAAAACAGTAAACATTTCATAGTTCTATTATTGTAAAAAAAAAAAAAAAAAAAAAAAAAACTTTGATTATTAAAATTTAATTAAACCATTAAAATGGAATGTGAAAATAATAATAATAATAATAATAGTAGTAATAATAAAAAATAAAAAATTAAGCATATTATAATCTAATTAAACTTTTTGTTTTGAATGATTTTGTCTTGTCTTGAATTATATTTTCTTGCGTGTTGTAATGTTTATTCAAACTGAAAGTGTGCAACATCATGTATGTCATAGTGTTTAGAGGAATGTCATCAATCCACACTCATTGGAAGTTTGTGCCCAGGGCGACATTTCAGCAAAATGATATGATGTTTCCTCCTGCATGTTTCATGTTCTGAAACATTCAGCGAGTCAGTTTTATATGAAACGTATGAATGTGAATCTGTTTATGCTTTATTATGCTGGTAGATGTATGTATCACAGCAGTTCAGAAATTAATTAAAAAGTTAATGCTCTCAACCTATATAATAATAATAATAAACAGATTTGTTTGAAAATAGCACACACCTACACTAAACCATTTACTAAACCTAACCTATAGTGTTGCCAACGTGAGATAAAAATGCATTTGATAAACGTATGGAGCTAGTTATGTGATGCAAATTTCAAAATGATTGATTTCTGCATGTGCTTATCTAGAAAAGTAATATTAAACGCTGCAGTCAACTTTGAATGTTGTTAGCACTTTGGTCATAATATCTTCAATTTAAATAAACTACCAACTTTATTTGCATTTATATGCAACCGCCTGTAATTCTTCACTCAACCCTGTGAATAGTCTGAAGAACACTTTATTGGTTGTTTTTAAGTGATTTTTATGATGATGCTTTACATTAAATTGACAATTAAATTGTGCAGTGCAGTAAACCCATGGTTGATTGGTTCTGAAATGACCCCAGGCCTTATACACACATCCACTCACAGTCTGTTCTGGTACAGTTCCCTTTCAGTCGGTCACTCCTGACGTCACGTTGGATGACTGACGAATTGGAATTGGTATTGAGATATCGCTTCGATAGATCAATCTACTTCCAGTGTAAACTAAACGAGCCAATGCACATTGGCATGCAACTATTGCATTCAGCTGCAGCTGATCAAAGCATGAGATATAAAAGAAGGCAGCAGGTGTAATGCATACCAGCTTCTTGCTTCAGAGCAGAGCGACAACATCTTTCTGCTCCATCCAGTGTGTTCAAGTTACTATGAGTTCAATGCGCTCTTGGAAGGTTTTGGTGTTTGCTGTATGGAGCTTCAGCGGTGGTCGTTCCGAGTCTAGCGGGTTGTGTACTTCAAGCTGCACTACCCCTCCTTGTCCTGTTGCAAGCGGCCAGTCCCCTGTGTGCCACAATACTAAAAGATCATTTCACTGAAAGTGTCAGGCATCGTTTCCTCCAGTGGGGTGGAGTTTTGTTGCCTCTGCCACGATCTAGTGCTCGTCCTGGTGGCTGCCAGATGAGAGCTATTTCCAGCAGTAGCATGTGTGGTTTCAGGATTACAGTGGTGGCAAACCCCTTCAGGGAACAAAGCCCCTGAACAAAGCCCCTACTTCAATGTACCCGAGAAAGGCAGTAGGTTATGACCAATCTTGTACCTGTGTGTCTTGAACTAGGCCCTGCATCCGTGCCCGAGATTGGTTTGCAGTCCTCCAGCACAACCTGCCCGACACCTCCTCCTTTGGAGTCACAATGTTCTGAGGTCACGTCATGCCATTCACATTCTGGGCCTGCTCAACCGTACAGCCAACAGCCAGTCTCGAGCTACCCGTGTACCCATGTCCAGACCTCTGGAAACTTCATGTCTGGTCCCTAAAAGGGGTGCGAAGGATCTAGGTGACATGCCCCAAGAGGTAGTGGACACCATCACTTCGGTGACAGCACCATCTACGAGACACGCTTACACCTTTAAGTGGAACCTGTTCATCGAGTGGTGATCTTCTCGTAAAGAAGACTCCTGGAGATGCCCAATCAGGGTCGTGCTCTCCTTTTTGCAGCAAGGGCTGGAGCGAAGGCTGTCTCTCTCCACCCTCAAAGTCCAGGTTGCTGCGATTGCTGCGTAGCATGACCCTGTAGAAGGGAAGTTGGTGGGTAAGCATTACCTGGTCATCAGGTTCCTTAGAGGGGCCAGGAGGTTAAATCCTTCCCGCCCCCCTCCAATACACTCTTGGGACCTGTCTCCAGTGCTTAAATCAATACAACAGGGCCAATTTGAGCCTTTGCACTCAGTCGAGCTAAAGTTTCTTTCATTGGAAACTCTGCTCCTGTTTGCACTGGCCTCCATCAGGAGGGTAGGGGACCTGCAAACATTTTTGGTTGGCGATTTGTGCCTAGAGTTTGGGCTGGCTGTCTCTCAGGTAATACTGAGGCCTCGGCTCGGCTATGTGCCCAAGGTTCCCACTACTCCCGTCAGGGAGGAGGCGGACCCAACTCTAGCTTTGCTCTGTCCCGTCCAAGCCCTGGCGGGCTGGGCGATCCCCAACACATTTGCTAGATTCTATAGCCTTTTTGTAGAGTCGGTATCTTCCTGTATTCTCACCTCAAATGGGTAGTGACACTGAGGGGCCCCAGTTAGTGTCAGCTTGGGGAAGTCGTGGCCTAATGGTTAGAGAGTCAGACTCCCAATCGAAAGGTTGTGAGTTCGAGTCCCGGGCTGGCAGGAATTGTGGGTGGGGGGAGTGCATGTACAGTTCTCTCTCCACCTTCAATACCACGACTTAGGTGCCCTTGAGCAAGGCATCGAACCCCCAACTGCTCCCCGGGCGCCGCAGCATAAATGGCTGCCCACTGCTCCGGGTGTGTGCTCACAGTGTGTGTGTGTGTGTTCACTGCTCTGTGTGTGTGCATTTCGGATGGGTTAAATGCAGAGCACAAATTCTGAGTATGGGTCACCATACTTGGCTGAATGTCACTTCACTTCACTTCACTTCACTTCACTTGCTAAAACCAATCCAAAGAGTCCATATTGAAGTGTCCGGCACCAGGCCTTCACCCACTGAATCCTTGAGAACCGGTAGAAGGCTGTGTTCCATATGTGAAACATAAGTGGATCTTATTAGTGTAAAGTCCACAGTATAGCCTCAGAGCCCATGTTTCCCCCGACAGACTTCTGCCATTTCAAGAGGGTTACAATCACATACAATTTTCCATATGCACTTAAATGGATGTTCATATTGCTCCAGAGACCTCCTTCAGGAAGGATGGAGCCTCCGCAGCATCCCTGTTCTGAGTGAAATGGGTAAGTTTTACCAGTGTTATCTAATCTCACTGAGTGGGTAGTGCTTCAACAATGGTGAATGGAACTACTTTTTGCGAGCCCTGGCCTACACCAAAAGGGGCACAGGTGGCTCACACAGGGCACTGGAAGGGGAGGTATCCATGGCGCTTTGGTAGGAATCCCAATTCGTCTGTCATCCAATATGACATCGAGAGTGACCGACTGAAAGGAAATGTTTCAGTTACGTATGGTAACCCTCGTTCCATGAAGGAGGGAAAAGAGATATCATGTCCTGTCACCACGGCTGCTGTTCCACCGCTGAGTGACCGTGTCACCGGCTCGGCTCCTTAGCAAAAACTTGGTATGCATTGCACCTGCTGTCGTCTAATACTCATGCTGTGATCAGCTGCAGCTGAATGCAATAATTGCATGCAAATATGCATTGGCTTGTTTAGTTTACAATGACCTGATGTCTCCGTTCCCTCCTTCAGGAGCAGCTTGATTCAAACTGTTTTTTTTTTTTTTTTTCTGTTTTTGCACATCAGTCTCAACTTTGAGAAAATCGTGCTCAGTTTGACCCTTTCAGCATTTGTCATCTTGGGTCTATAATACTACAGTGGAAAAACAAACATTGCAATTATCTTTCATGCATTATCTTGATCTTTTTATTGTCTATATTCTCTAGTCTGTATATGAGTGTGTTATGAGTTGTGTTCAACAGGTTTATTAAAAGTGGTCTGTCAGATGATCAAAAATGACAAATCATATGAGCTTGTTATGCAGGAGCATCTGTAATCTAGTAATAGCCTAGTTATTTGTGGTTATCTTTAGGATTATGACTGAGTACACAAAACATGGAAGAATTTCATCAGAAAAGGAGAAAAGTGAATGATAGGGACCGTCAATCACTAGTAAGGATTGGGGCCAAACAACACAGAACTACTGCAGAAAAGTGACAACAAACCTCAATATTCACTGTGTATACCCAGTTTCTACAAAGATCAACCACAGAGAACTTCACATCAATGAAAGAGCTGCAACTGCTAAAACTTTAATCACAAACAGCAAGACCAAAATGGGAAAAAGATGGAATCATGATTCAACCACAGAGATACAGATCAGCTGACTGTGCTACTGCGGATAATTTTGTAGAGAAACAACTGGCAAATTTTCTAATAGATGACATTCAACTGTAGACTATTCAGAAGTTGTATGAAGGGTTCACATTATATTCAAAGCCTGTGTATTGTTGTATAATATATATAACAAATATTTATATACACATCAAGCCGGACTCAATCAATTGCATTTTTCTGTTCTCTTGCTCTCATAAGGCAATATTAGAAACAGGCTTACATCACACACGTGATAAATGACTGCAGTGAGCAACAGCGGCATCTGCATTGCAGAGTCATTGTCACCTTTAGACCTGGTAAAAGTCCAGACAATGAGTCTCAGGACCGGATGCATCATTCCCTGCATGATGGCTAAAGCAGATGAAATATAAATTAACTATTTATGCCACTGAAGTGCTGTTGTACGATTAGATCTTCTTTTATCATGCAATAAGACTTTGTTGGAACCAAAGCAATTGACCGCAGCCCAACAGGCAAGGACGAACAGCTTTAATGTTAGCTGGTCATAACAGAACCTGTTTAACCATTAACATAAGATTACACTTTACTGTTCATAAAGATTTTCCATTAATCGTACCCTTGACTGGGTCTGGCACAGTGTAACTCTCTGGGTAAATAGGACGGGGATTCGGGGAAGGTAAATTACTTGCCACTTTTATTGCCAGTCTCAAGATGGGTATTCCAGAATGCAGAAGGCAGCATATGCCCGTCTAATCTGTTCCCACAGCTGTGCCAGGTGTCAGGCTGCCAGAGCTTTCTGCAAGGGCACGGGCACTGCACTACAGCTCACAATCATTTTATGTTTCAAAATACTGTACAAGCAAAAGATGCACTGGAGTAATGTTGTCATATATGACATTCATTGTACATATTGTCCACTGGTAGAAAAGAAAGAAAATCATGGCAATATGTAATTCTTGGATGCAATAAAATAAAAATGAAAAACAACAACCTATAGATTTAAACCATTAGACCCTGTCTTAAAACTGTTTGTCTTTATAATGTCTCATCATAGTGAATATACCAAAACCCAGTAAACATTTTAACTCAACATTTTCTTTTTTTCTTTTTTTTGAAAGACAGAGGGACAAATTTATTCAGTAAACCACTAATAAAATAATAATAAACTAAAAAAAAGTTTTTTGACTTAATAGTGACTAATTTCTCACTATTAACTAGTTCTTTATTAGCATACATATTACTAGCATAATGGAAAATTTTTAGTAATTCTAAAGCATATATTAATGTCTTATTCTGCATGATCATCTTTTAGATCCCTAAATCCACCCCATAACTAAACTTAACAACAACCTTACTAACTATTAATAAGCAGCAAATTAGAAGTTTATTACGGCAAAAGTCATAGCTAATAGTGAGAATTTGTCCCCAAACCAAAGTCGGACCAAAATCAATATTAAATTCAGTTGTAATTGAATAAAATTAAGGCTAAAAAAATCTATATTTTGTAAATGCTGTGAACCATAGGAGCATGCTGTCAGAACAGTGGCATGTATACAGTGATTAATACAGCTTTTATTGTTTACATTTCCTGATAAAATTGACAGAATGTGAGGGATGAAACATAGTTTCTTATTGAAAGTAGAAAAAAGTGGGATGGTAGGCAGTAGGCACATTACTGTATATAATGTCTAGTAAATTTTGTTCATGCATAAACTGAAAAAACATAGACTAAAAGGATTTAAGCATTGATAATGATTTATTAAAATGAAGATATTTATGACTAGGTGTTTCAAATTAAGTTCTGCACATGCATTTTTCTGCATTATTGACACACTATTTTCCTATTTAATGCTGTACAGTTGCTTTGACACAATCTGTATTGTTAAAAGCGCTATATAAATAAAGGTGACTTGACTTCACATGCGGTGGTTAAAACAAACTATTTGTTCAATGCATGCGTACCAAACCTAAAGAACTGTACCAAAAATATTCATTATGAATACATGTACCATTGCACTGATCATGTCATATTAGTATCACATTATTAGTATGGCATGAATAAAGATTAGAGTGTTTTCATGGTTTGTCTGTGTTCACAGTATTGGCTGGTATGGCTTTTTTGAGAATTTCCTCTGTATTACATATATGCACGAGGTGTATTTTCTGTATTTTCAACAGTAGAAAGGCTTACAAAAATGGGTGAGGATAAAACAAGACTGTATAGTGGTTCCTCAAGAAACCCCAAGGTGCATGTCTTATGAGGCATCTACTCCTCCTACAGTAAGGAACAAGACTCTCCTTGGGATACTTGTTTAACTGGTCCAAGCCGAAATAACAAAATAGCATGGTAAAAAGTCCCCACCGTAAATGGCGTGTGTGATTTAATTGCCAGATGGCTGCAGCTGACGTCTATATTTTTCTACAAAAATTGGTTAGCATTCCTGTGGATATGCATCTGTTTTTTTCTTGTTCGATTTGATCCCTTCAAAGAATGAATGGGACAGTTTTAGTCTGTGAAGCTCTTTGTCGTCTCTTCGTTTTAAGCAAGATTTTGTCATTAGTTTAGGGAGATAGGGAGCACTGTCATCAAAGACTTAATTCAAAAGCATCCTAGCAGCTTTGACAAATTGATTTCGCCAGTAGATGCGCTAACTCTCCCAGAGTGCTTTGCTTCCAGTAGCAGTAAGGGACTGTGTAACGTTGTTGTCACTCCTTGTGCTGAGCTGATTCTACTCCCACTTCACAGTGTGTGATTTAACATTAATCAAAATGACTTCCTAATCTCACCCTCAGTCGGCTACGGAGTGCCATTTCCCACTTCACAGGTGTGAAAGCCAGGCGTATCAAACCGTTATGTGTGTCCTAGTGTGTCTCATTCCCCTCTTGTGGGAGGAGGAGGGCTAATGCTATCTTTGATGTGTCCTTGTGGTGGCGGCCGCTGTTCCTGGAATGAGGAGGAGGTGAGGAGTTGTAGTAATGAATATATATTTTACTGAGGGTTTTTGCACAGCCAGATGTGCTCCAAATGCATGTGTTTCAATCCGTCCAGTACTGGAGATCAGTAGTTTAGCTGCTTCAGGAGCTTCAGTTACTTACAGTTAGCATCATGATCATCATCAGTCGGATGGAAAAAGAGAATCCAATTAAATAACAGAACAACTGCTTTTTTTTTCCTATTGGGTCAAACAAAGTACTTGGTATCAGTTTATGATAAGATTCCATTTGTTAATTATATTTAATGCATTAACTTACAATGAGCAATATATTTGTTAAGGCATTTATTAATCTTTCTTAACGTAAAAAAATACAAACGTTTGTTTTTAGTGTCCGAAAAATTAATATATATGCTTAATTTAAATAATGTGTTGGTATGTGACACTGTCACATAGGACACATTTTAACCTTCTCAATATATTATACAGATTTATGTATATTTGAGTTTTAATAAGTTTTCATGTTGTCTTAGCCATTTTATTCCTCTTAACCATTTTAAGGTGTGTATGTCTTTAAGTGGCTGTGGGTCTGCCTGTCATGGAAACAGGAAGTAAACAGCATTTAGGAGGCAGCATGGTAAACAGTCAGGGTCACTGACCAAAACAATGAACATCCTGGCTTGAGGAGTTGGTTTTAAGGATTTTAAAATGTAGCTTTGCCACTGTTTATATTTTTTCAGATATCTGCACATATCCTTGTTTCAGCTTTTCCTTTTGAATGATGAATATTTACTATTGATAGCTGCTGATTTAGACAGCTAATTCCTCACATGCAGGTGCAGAATGTGTGTGTTTAGTTCGCAGTTGGCCATCGTCTGTGCAGTGTGTTCAAGCCCAGATTTTTGGTCCGACGCGAGGTGATAACAACGTTGGCTTTCGCCGCTGTTAGTTCTTTGAAGTCAGCTTGTGGTGGCCTTTAAGGTTCTTCTACAACATGTGGGTCCCAAGATTTAATTCGTTCAACCTGATTGCAAAGCACTTTTGAAATGGTTTCAAGTATAGTGCAATCGTTATTGGATATGTGCTAAGTGAAAACGAGGGTGCAAAAATTGTGCCACAGAGAATGTCATACAACATCAATCCAATCAAATAAACTGTCAAACCAGTCAAGCCTTCCATCCCAAAATCAATGAAGAGAGAAAATGTGCCATATGCAAATCAAAATGGCATTTTGGCCGGTGCTGGTGTCTATTAGCATAACTCATTCAAGGACCACAGAGCAGCTCCGGAGAGCAGTTCCTGTCACGGAGCAGTTGTTTTATTGAGCTCTTTTCACACTCCTGGTTTTAATTGACATTAAAAATCAGTGAACGGCATACTAATTCTTCGTGCACCAGACTGTTAGAGCACCATTAGCACATGTGCAGCAAAGCACATCCTGCCTGTAAAACTGCTGGGGAAACAATACAGTACATTATCTCAAGTTTAGGACATATGGGGACAATGGGGAACGCATGCTTCAGTTTTGTTAAGCTTTTGTCATGATATTGAAATAAGTTGCAAATTTAAAAAATGAAATTCAGGTTCTCACCAGCAATCCTGAAAACTTTCTATTCAGGTGCCATAGAAAGTGTATTGACTCAGTGTATCTCAGTGTGGTATGGGAAGCGCTCCAGTCAAGACTGCAAATCTCTGCAGAGAGTTAGCTGAGAGCATCTCCAGGTCTGCTCTCCCCTCTCTGCAGGATATCTACCTCAAACGCTGCAAAAGCAGAGCTGTTAAAATCATCGAGGACTCTATCCACCCCAGTAACCATCTTTTCACTTTGCTGCCATCTGGTAAGCGCTTCCGTAGCCTGATGGCAAAAACGAGAGATTTAGGATGAGTTTCTTCCCCCAGACCATCAGGCTCCTTAACTCAAAACCAGCCTCTTAACATCCACTTGTCACCACTTAATATTCACTTTATCAGTAAGATATTCATCATTCACTACCTCACATAGACACACTGACAGTAGCAACCTGTTTGCACATTTGCCTCTTGTACATCCCTGTGTATCTTAATATTTAAGACTACAGTTTACTTTCATGCACATTATTTTGCCTTCTATATTTAATTCTACAACATACATCTTTTTTATTTTATTCTTATATTTTTATTGTTTACTTTTATTTCATTCTTTCATAGCTATATTTATGTATATTTCCATCTGTGTTGTTTTCTTTAATAATTGCACTGTCCATGGAGCAGACCTGACTCACATTTCACTGCTGGTTATATATGCTCTATATAATTGTGTATGTGACGAATAAAAATCTTGAATCTTGAATCTTGAGAAGTAATTGTTAACGTTAACTTTATTAGTTGTTAGCATAGTGGATCATAGTGAATAATAGTTACAACTTTTGATTTCAATAGTGTAATTAAACATTAACTAAGACATTTACATTAGCTAAGATTGATAAATGCTTTAGATGGAGTTTTATATTGTCAGTTTATGTTTACTAATTAATTAACTAATGTTAACTAATGGAATTTTATTGTAAAGTTTTACTGAGCAAAAGGCCTGTAAAAACAACAACAACAAAAACATTCTCAACCAACATCTAGGGCATGTTGTAGTCCGGGTTAAAATGTAAAAATGTTGATGTTTGAAAATAAATAACCTACTAAGTCTAAGTAAGTGTTTGGTGCAGTGATAATGAATTTAAATTGCGGTTTATAGACATCTCAACTACAAAAACATAAACAAACGTTACTGCACATGTGTGCTTTTGTGGCCCTAACTTAACTTCCGGTAGACTTCCAAATAGAATCAATAATATATTATATTTGATAACAAGCAAAATATGTTTGCTGCGTAAATCAGATTTACTGAAACTGCAAGTTCATTCTCTGCCAGCAGGAGGTGCTTTAAAGCAAAAAGCAGCACAGAGCTCACAAACGCTGCTTTATCAGGCATATAACATGCAAGATGAAATTATAATGACATCGAAAATTTAATAGACTAATTAAAGATAGTCTTCCTTCAGAAATACAGTAACATAAAAACACCCGTGCTTCATTTTGATTTTTAAACGTGCAGTACGTGCTCATGTTTATTCACAAAGTCTTTTGGAAAATTGGTCAGTTTTTATATCGTGAGTGCCACAGATATACAACCCGAATTCCGGAAAAGTTGGGACGTTTTTTTAAATTTTAATAAAATGAAAACTAAAGGAATTTCAAATCACATGAGCCAATATTTTATTCACAATAGAACATAAATAACGTAGCAAATGTTTAAACTGTGAAATTTTACACTTTTATCCACTTAATTAGCTCATTTAAAATTTAATGCCTGCTACAGGTCTCAAAAAAGTTGGCACGGGGGCAACAAATGGCTAAAAAAGCAAGAAGTTTTGAAAAGATTCAGCTGGGAGAACATCTAGTGATTAATTAAGTTAATTGATATCAGGTCTGTAACATGATTAGCTATAAAAGCTTTGTCTTAGAGAAGCAGAGTCTCTCAGAAGTAAAGATGGGCAGAGGCTCTCCAATCTGTGAAAGACTGCGTAAAAAAATTGTGGAAAACTTTAAAAACAATGTTCCTCAACGTCAAATTGCAAAGGCTTTGCAAATCTCATCATCTACAGCGCATAACATCATCAAAAGATTCAGAGAAACTGGAGAAATCTCTGTGTGTAAGGGACAAGGCCGGAGACCTTTATTGGATGCCCGTGGTCTTCGGGCTCTCAGACGACACTGCATCACTCATCGGCATGATTGTGTCAATGACATTACTAAATGGGCCCAGGAATACTTTCAGAAACCACTGTCGGTAAACACAATCCGCCGTGCCATCAGCAGATGCCAACTAAAGCTCTATCATGCAAAAAGGAAGCCATATGTGAACATGGTCCAGAAGCGCCGTCGTGTCCTGTGGGCCAAGGCTCATTTAAAATGGACTATTTCAAAGTGGAATAGTGTTTTATGGTCAGACGAGTCCAAATTTGACATTCTTGTTGGAAATCAGGGAGACCTTCCAGCATGTTATCAGCGTTCAGTTCAAAAGCCAGCATCTCTGATGGTATGGGGGTGCATAAGTGCATACGGTATGGGCAGCTTGCATGTTTTGGAAGGCTCTGTGAATGCTGAAAGGTATATAAAGGTTTTAGAGCAACATATGCTTCCCTCCAAACAACGTCTATTTCAGGGAAGGCCTTGTTTATTTCAGCAGGACAATGCAAAACCACATACTGCAGCTATAACAACAGCATGGCTTCGTCGTAGAAGAGTCCGGGTGCTAACCTGGCCTGCCTGCAGTCCAGATCTTTCACCTATAGAGAACATTTGGCGCATCATTAAACGAAAAATACGTCAAAGACGACCACAAACTCTTCAGCCACTGGAAATATGAATGGGACCAAATTCCAACAGCAAAACTCCAGCAACTCATAGCCTCAATGCCCAGACGTCTTCAAACTGTTTTGAAAAGAAAAGGAGATGCTACACCATGGTAAACATGCCCCGTCCCAACTATTTTGAGACCTGTAGCAGAAATCAAAATTGAAATGAGCTCATTTTGTGCATAAAATTGTAAACTTTCTCAGTTTAAACATTTGCTATGTTATCTATGTTCTATTGTGAATAAAATATTGGCTCATGTGATTTGAAAATCTTTTAGTTTTCATTTTATTAAAATTTAAAAAACGTCCCAACTTTTCCGGAATTCGGGTTGTATAAATATATGGGAAAAACATCCCACAGCACAACCACCTGAGCCCAACTTTAGACTATTCATCATATAAAATTTTCTTTGTGCACAAAAAAGTTTTCTCGTAGCTTGTAAAATTACTGTTGAACCTCTAATGTTACATGGACTATTTTAACGATGTTCTTGTTATGTTTCTGTGCATTGATCATGGAAATATCCTTACTGTCTATGGAGGTTTAGAAAGCTCCCCGATTCCATGACAAATATCTTAATATGTGTTCCGAAGATGAACGAAGGTCTTAAAGGTGTTGAACAACATGAGGTTGAGTAATTAATGACAACATTTTCATTTTTGGTTGAACTAACCCTTTAAATTAGTACTAGGAGATTCATCTGACAAAATATCACATGCCACACTATTTTGCTTTTGAGGCCAGTGTTACACAGAGATGAAATATTGACTGGGACACATTTTATCTGTTCTTTATAGTGCCTTTTCTCACAGGTCAGAGTGGACACGGAGGTTTTAAAGCTTTAGGTATTGGGGTGTAACTTCCACTAACTGATTATTGCATTGGGTCATGCAAATATGAACATTGTTTGAGACCTTCTCCTAATTAATGGATTTTATTTGATCTACATGTGAGTAATGTGTTGTATAATTTTCCTAATTTACACATTTTAGTCTATCATACCTTTTTTATTCAGCACTCTTAAAATGAATTCATTTTCACAGCTTTTCTTCACATCCGCAGCCTGCAGAGTGAAGAATGATTCTTTCACTGTGAAAATGTGATGTTTATTTCAGTGATACAGTGATCATTTTTGGGTGATAGATAGCTCACACAAAAATTAAAACTGTCATAATTTTATCACCTTCAAGTTGTTCCAAACTTGTATGAGTTTCTCTCTTCTGTTGAAAGCAAAAGAAGATATTTTGAAGAATGTTGGTAACCAAACAGTTAATGGTTGCCACTGACTTCAATTGAATTTTTTTCCATACTATGAAAGACTATTACTGTTTGTTTTGTTTTACAACATTCTTGAAAATATATTTGTGTTCAACAGAAGAAACTATTTATTAATCTTAAAGTCAGCTCAGGTCCATTTTATAATATAAACAGATCAGAGCTTTTGATTTTATTAACGTATTAATAGATTAAAAAATTAACTTAGACTAATAAATGCTTTTAAATATTTTTTTTGTCTATTTAGTTAGTTTTAAGATCTACCATAAAACTAAATCACTTTAATTTGAGATGTTTTATTGTTTTCTCCATTGTTTAAATTTCTTCTCCTTTTATTATTCTTATTCATAAGTTGCTTAAAAAACTTTGCAAAATGAATAAATGGAAATGTCTGATTAAAATAAATCAGTGAAATAAATTTCACTATAGGAATTTTGAACCTGTTTGTCTTTTGAATCTTTTCAGAAGTATTTCTTTTCTATTTCAAACTTAATAAAAATATGAAATAATTATAATAATAATACTTAAACTTCAATTTTATTGACTTAATTTAATTATTTTTGTTTAACTGCTGCACAACAGAATGCAGATTGTTTCTTGATGTACAAGGATTTCTTAGATACTGTACTGTAGATATTAAATCTATGATCTGTAATGGTCGACCCATTTTTATCTGACATTTCCTCATTCATGCTTGATCGTCTCTGACCAATTGGGGACTCGTGACAAAGAGAGGTTGAGCTGTGCACTAAGCCATATCCATTCAGGGTCAAAACCTTAAAAGGTGACTCGTGGTGGGCATAACAAAAAAAAAAAAACCCTGAGCAAAAACAAAAAAAGTGAGTGGGGAAAGAGGGGCACAGAGTTAGAGGAAAAGAAAGTAGGTCGACTGGGTCACTTTGTGGATGAAGAGAAGCATTAATGGATTGCTACATCCTGTTAAGAGGCAGACGAGAGAGATAAAGGTACAACGAAATAAAAGCTGGATGTCAGAGCCACCTCAAGGAGAGTCGGAGTCACTGGCACCAATGGCTTCAACCTCATGGTGAGGGGTCAAAAAGTGGAGTTTAGGAACATGAAACAATGCTCTTTCGTCCTGAAGGTCTGAGTGCATCTTGTAGAAGACAAAGTTCTGCACAGAACATTATCGGCTCTATCGCTCGCTCCGTATCCGGATCCAGTCCAGACTGAATGATAACAGAAATGAAGGTGGTAATGGGTGAAATAAATAAACCATGGAAAGAGTTAGCATGCACACAGCTGTTTTTACCAGCCTGACATGAAAGTGATAATGGCAAAACTGATGTGCTTTGAAAGGAGGCGTTCATGAGAACGAAAGTGCCTTTGTGATTGTGTTAGTTCACATGAAGTCGTCGTGTAGGAGCCATTTATACTATGACTGTTGATTTATGATCTGTTTACATCCGTGTTGTCAGGAGAAAAGGAAATCAACAATCAGAAAATGTGGGGACAGGAAGCAAATACCTGGGCCGTTTCTGACTATTGGCACCCTGGTAAAATGTGTTGGTTCAGCTTAGTTAGCAATGAAAGTTTGCAGATTGAGTACTTTGTATGTAAAATCTAAACCGATTGATTGCCATTTGATTTGTTTCCAGTGCACTTTCTACACAGATTTCTACAAAGATTGTACATTTCTCTCTCCCCACTACCCCCGACCACTACTAAAACACACAAAAAACAAAACATTACTCTGTGTTCACTCCATATCAAAAGTATTTTAGTATGTATATTAGTATGCCGATCTCTAGACACAGTAATATTTTTAGTCACACTTTATTTTAATAAAGGTCCAATTCTTACTATTAACCAACCAACTATTAACTATGAATTCTCCCTCAATCAACTCCTAATTTGCTGCTTATTAATAGTTAGTAAGTTAGCTGTTAAGTTTAGGTATAGGTTAGTGATGAGGATTATTTTCATGCAGAATATGTGCTTTATAAGTACTAATAAACAGTCGATATGTTAATAATAGGCATGGTAGTTAAGAGTGAGAACTGGTCTCTATAATTTTGTTAACACTTTAGTATAGGAACCAAGTAGTAACTTTGACCTCATATACTCTATGGCAAACAGATTTCAGATCAGCTTTTGTTTAGAATATGTTTGGCTCTGGTCGTTACTGTTCCTTTAACAATGGTTTAAAATGGATTTCAGGAGGGAGAGATGTTGAAAGTTTTGTCAACACCCCAGCTGTGAGCTAAGAGTGTAGAAACCAGCCGCTGTGTTGAATATTCGCTTCGACTTTTAGAGTATGTGACTGTTCTGTGTATGTTTGTGTGAGAAATACACAATGTAGGTGTTATTATAGCTGAAAATGTGATAGACGGTTTTTTAGAGCAGCACCTCCAGTGTGCAGAGTCTAATCATCTCCTCGTCTCTGCATTTTGTGTATTTGTCTTTCATTCTTCTAAGGCACCACATCTGCGAGGATTAAATCTAAGTCTGACACCAGAATGAAATTTAAACTATGTCCAGTACTGTTCAGGCAGTCAATGTAGTAAAATCAAGTATTTAGGGAGCTCAAAAACATTTGTCTATCAGTGTTTAATCAAGAATATTTCATTAGTTGTGCAAATTCAGGTGAATTTGTTTAATCACACTGATTCATTCAAAAATGAAACGCAACTACTGTGTGTTCCTCTGAGATTCATGAACATTAAAAGGATCATCTTACTTGCCCTCACGTTATTTTTGGATGAACTCAGATGGTTTGAAGTCAAAGTCAGTTTTTAGTGTTTAACGTAGTTTAGTGTAGTCGCATAATTTAAGATTTCTTGCCCCTCATATTGAAGTTAAATGTCACACATGGCTGTAAGCATGAAAGAAGTAAATATGACCAAACGCCGAGCCTTGTGGGACCCCTGATAAATATGTGATGTGAGACATGCAATGTGAGGGTTTGAGCTGATGGTTAGTTATGTAAATGAGAAAAATGTTGATGAATAATGATTTTTTAAATCTTATTATTATCTTGTGTTACATTAAAACATGTCAGAACCACATTCAAAATGTTTTACGTTCAAATCTCCCTAATTTAGAATGACTATCAAAGTATACGCAGATGGTCTAGCACCTGTTTCCCTGCATTTGAGAGGTTATTGCTTTCGCTATAGCTGAACAGTGACAGGTTTACAACCTTTATTTCCTCTGATTTGGGGATAAACATTACAGTCTTTGGTAGTTCCTTTAATAGCAATGCTAAATCAGACAAATTACATTTTATTATAAGGTTATACATGGAAAGATGCGGATGAAAAATACCTGAAGAGTGTAGATAGCATACAGCGAGCTGTATATCAGCATCTGTGGGAATATCCTTCAAATCATTAAGCAGAAGCATGTTGCTGAGTGCTTACAGTATGAGATGTGCATGTAGCTGAGCTGAAGGACTAGTTTGATAAATGGCTTTGTGTGATAGCATGAGTGTGCAGCATATCTTTGTGTTTATACATATCTCACAATAAAATGTTAAAATAAGCCTTCTATTTACATCATTATATATAATCTGAATTATTACAAACCATGCTAAATGTACATGTCTAGTATTCACATATCACCAATTAGATTCTCTGTTATGCTTTGATCATAGTAATAAATTGCTTTTTAACATATATTCACATATAAAACATCTATTCTAAATCTTAATTCTATTTCAAAATGTTAATGTTTTTGCTGTATTTTTGAGCATATAAATGTAGTCTTGATGAGCATAAGAGACTTTAAAACTGTATAGTCACTGTAGTAAGTTCGTGTGGGCAAGGAAGAGGACAAAGCGGTCGGCAGGACTGCTGACGTGTTTATTAAACTGAAAATAAATTAAACTTTGCAAACACCAAATGGTGACTCTTATTCTGGCACGTTGTTCCAGCACTTCCGATTTACTCTTTCCGGTTTCGCTTCCGGCTTCGCGTCCGCAGTCCGTCTCTCTCTCGCTTGCTTCCGACTCTCCTGGCGTTTTATACTCTCTCCACGCCAATTACTACAACCAGAAACAGGTGATGATAATTTTCGCCCAAACCACTCACTTACCGCTCGTCTCCTGATTCTCTCTCCCGCTGCAGACTTCGCTAAACCACGCCCCCCCTGCCACATACCCCCACCGCCCGACTCAGGCCGGGGAGCCATCCGGCCTGCAGCCCCCCCCCCCCCCATTTCTGGAGAGGAAGTCGGCCACCGCCATCTGAACACCCGGCCTGTGGATCACCTTGAACTTAAAAGGCTGAAGAGCTAGATACCAACGAGTGATCCGCGCATTGGTATCCTTCATGCGGTGGAGCCACTGCAGCGGAGCGTGGTCCGAACAGAGGGTGAACTCCCGTCCCAGGAGATAATAGCGGAGGGTGAGGACGGCCCATCTGATGGCAAGGCACTCTTTTTCGATGGTGCTGTACTTAGCCTCTCTCTTCGAGAGCTTCCGGCTAATGTACAGCACCGGCCGTTCCTCTCCCTCTATCTCCTGGGACAGGACTGCCCCCAGCCCCCTGTCCGACGCGTCTGTCTGCAACAGAAAAGGGAGAGAAAAATCAGGAGAGTGTAACAACGGCCCGCCACACAGGGCAGCCTTGACCTGAGTAAAGGCCTGCTGACACGGCTCCGTCCACTGGACCGTATCCGGCACCTCCTTTTTAGTGAGGTCAGTCAAAGGGCTGGTGAGGTCCGAATAATTAGGAATAAACCGTCTATAATATCCCGCCAGCCCCAAGAACTGCCTCACCTCCTTTTTGGTCTTGGGACGTGGGTAGGTCGCAATAGCGGCTGTCTTATCAATTTGGGGACGCACCTGCCCATGCTCCAAGTGGAAGCCCAGATACCTTACTTCCACCCGCCCAATCGCACACTTCTTTGGGTTGGCCGTGAGCCCCGCTCCCCTCAGCGACCTCAGGACAGCCCTCAGATGCTGCATATACCGCTGCCAATCATTACTAAATATAATGATATCATCTAGGTGGGCAGCTGCATACGCAGCATGGGGCCGTAGGATCCTGTCCATGAGGCGCTGAAGGGTAGCTGGAGCCCCGAACAAGCCAAACGGAAGGGTAACAAATTGGTGTAATCCAAACGGCGTTGTGAAAGCTGTCTTTTCTCTGGACAATGGAGACAAGGGGATCTGCCAATAGCCCTTTGTTAAGTCCAATGTCGAATAAAAGCGAGCCGTGCCTAGCCGATCAAGCAACTTCGCAACTAGTTCGAATCGACTTAATGCCCAATAATCCGTACAGTTCGCGTAGCGTACGTGACATAAACGCCGTGCCCTGATCGGTGAGGATTTCTTTTGGAATCCCCACCCGGGAGATAAGACGAAACAGGGCATCTGCAACACTTTTAGCGGAAATGTTGCGGAGGGCCACCGCTTCAGGATATCGTGTTGCATAATCAACTATGACTAGTGCAAAGCGATGTCCTCGTGCCGATCGCTCTAATGGCCCGATGAGGTCCATACCAATTCTCTCGAAGGGGACCTGCATTAAGGGAAGAGGGCGCAAAGGCGCTTTTGGGGCGGCCGGTGGGTTTACCAACTGACATTCCGGACAAGACGCGCACCACCTGCGCACGTTGTCATGAATGCCCGGCCAAAAGAAACGGGCCATGAGGCGATTTAGTGTTGCTGCCTGTCCCAAATGGCCCGCCATAGGATTAGAATGAGCCGCGTGGAAAAGCATTTCCCTGCGGCCCTTTGGAATTAACAATTGGGTTGTATTAAATTTTCTCCGAGCGTCTTGGGTCACTCGATACAACCGGTCTTTTAAAATGGCAAAATATGGATAGGAGAGTGGGAGGGCAGGTTGGAGAGACTGGCCATCGATAGCGCAGACCTGTTGAAACGCATGTTTTAGGGTCTCATCCTGAGACTGCTCCAGAGGAAAGTCATCATGCTCCGAGAGAATCAGTCTCCCGATTTCGTTCGGTTCCCCTGAAGCAGAACCCAGCGGTCCAATTCGTTCCCAAGATTATCGGATGCCGGAGGTGGGGACTAACCGCCACCTCCACACTATGCTTTTGTCCCCGGAATTGAATTATAATTGGGACAACCGGATACTCCACCACATCCCCGTGTACGCACCGCACCTTAACCACGCGGCTTGTATCCAATGCCCCCGGTTGAATCAGACTTTGATGGATTGAGGTTTGGTTACATCCTGAATCCACCAAGGCCGGATATGTACCCCCTTGATACTCACGGGTATTTGGTACTCGCCAGCCTGACCGGGGAGGACCTGTGGGACGTCCGGGACCCGGATCATCATCCCCACCTCCATCACTGGACACCTGTCCACGACATGCTCCGGGTCCCCGCAACGCCAACAGGCCAGCCCAGACCTACAGGCCAGACCTACAGGCCACTCCCGCCCCAGTGGCAGGGAGTGGATTGGAGAATTGGCGCGGAGAGAGCGGAGAAACAGAAGCACTGTCCCCTCCGGCAGGCACAAGCCCCGCCCCCGTGGCGGGACACGAGGAGGGCCGGGTGGACGAGACCTAGGGAGAGGGACAGGGCGACAGAGAGAGGGGGGAGAGAGAGAAGGAGAGAGAGAATTAGTAGCTGGGGGTGCGCCGACCCCTGGGCACGCCACCATGTGGTCCTCCGCCAGATGGATGGCCGAGTCCAGCGACGTGGGGCGGTGGCACTGGACCCACTCGGCCGTCTTCTTGGGAAGCCGAGCGATGAACTGCTCCAGCACCACCAGGTCGACGACATGCTCCACGTCGCTTCCCTCGGCTAGTAGCCACTTGCGGCAGGAGTCCCGGAGCTGTTGGGCCATCGCGAAGGGTCGACCGGCTTCGCCCAAGTCCAGGGACCGGAAGCGCTGGCGATGTTGCTCTGGCGACCGGCCGACCCGCTGGATGATGGCCCTCTTCAGGTCGTTGAAGACCAGGAGGTTCGCCACCGGAAGTTGTTGGGCCGCTACCAGGGCCTCGCCGGAGAGCAGGGGAATGAGGCGCACCGGCCACTGCTTGTGATTTCTCAAACAGTTCCAGGAAGGCCTCCGGATCGTCCTGGGCCCCCATTTTGTGCAGTGGCAGATGGAAGGGGGCGGCGGGCGGCCCGGCGGCCTCGGCGCGAACCTCCCGATCAATCCAGCTCCGGAACCTCTCGCGGTCCTCCTGCTGGGCCTGAACGATGGCCTGGAATCGTCTTTCCTGATCGGTCCTCAGGTCCAGCAGGGCCTGGTGTTGTTCGCGGTGCAGGACCGCGAGGGAAGCAATAACGTCCGCAAGTGGCGTGGAGGACGGGCTTTGCATGGCGGCGGCGGCAGTCCTACTTCCTTCCCGGGTTTCGGCACCAGTGTAGTAAGTTCGTGTGGGCAAGGAAGAGGACAAAGGGGTCGGCAGGACTGCTGACGTGTTTATTAAACTGAAAATAAATTAAACTTTGCAAACACCAAATGGTGACACTTATTCTGGCATGTTGTTCCAGCACTTCCGATTGACTCTTTCCGGTTTCGCTTCCGGCTTCGCGTCCGCAGTCCGTCTCTCTCTCGCTTGCTTCCGACTCTCCTGGCGTTTTATACTCTCTCCACGCCAATTACTAGAACCAGAAACAGGTGATGATAATTTTCGCCCAAACCACTCACTTACCGCTCGTCTCCTGATTCTCTCTCCCGCTGCAGACTTCGCTAAACCACGCCCCCCCCCTGCCACAGTCACATATTTTGAACGTTTGGTTATAATTTAAGTGTCCAAGTCCTATAGGTCTCATTTCACAAAAATTGTGAATATTGCTCAAATACTGTGGCTACTACAATAAGTCACCAAATGTAAATTAGTCAGTAAAGTAGGTGTGAATCACAGAGGAATATTAAGGTTGAGTCATTTCCTCAGTGTTAACATACATTCTATCTTGGCTTGATAAGTTTCAATTTAAAACGAATCGAATGCAATTTCAGTGTAACTGAGATTTTTACCAATTCTGAGCACATAAACATGTAACTTTACCAGAGTAAAGGAAGGCCACGCAATAAAATACTAATAAAAAACAACAGTGAGAAATCAAACATATTTTCTGTCTTTGTGTTAGTGGGTGTATTTTTTCAGCTCTTTGTCAAATATTTGTTTAATCTCATGTTATACATCTCTTCCTTGTTTTCAAATCTAAAAATCAATACCTTATTACTTCTATCTCCCTGTCCGTCTGCACAAACTCAGGAATAAAGCAGAAGACCTCAAAAATGTATCAACAATTATCTTGAAATATCTGTTTTCTGCGAGTGAAGAACATTGAGTCAAATTCAGAAACACTCATTCTTGTCCAAGACAGAAAATATTCCAAGATTCTTCTAAAATGTTACAATTAAGATTTTTTTCTGCTAGAATAATGTGAGCACAACACAAAACATCCATCTAACAGTCCTGTTCCTCTGCATTTCACAGCTACCTAACTAGCTATACCAGTCTTGCTGGTAAACAACTAAAGAAACTTACAGCAGCAGTCTTTTTGGAGGCTATTGATCCAGTATCCATCATATCCAGATAGTGGTAAAGTTTGATAGACGTGTAGGTTTTAGTGATTAGGTCTGAGTAAATGCAGCTGGCAACTTCAGCAAAGAAAATAAAGTTTACTTAACTTTGCTTGATTGAATTAAATGCTAAAATGAATCTGAGACAAAAGTGATTTGCCTTTAGCTTACTCATATGTCTTTTTAAAATGAATAAATAAATAAAATAAAAAATAAAGTAACTAAAGTGTCACATTAACTCCTGTAAATTATCTGACTAGATAATTTTCAGTGCACAGTGATGAGGAACAGATGAAGTCCTTTTAAGTGCTTTTTAATTATACTTTTTTAAATGAAAAATAATTCTAATACAATTTAAATAAAAATACCAGCAGCTTGTTTTTCAGTTCAACGGGGCATCTGTTCTATACAATTATTTCCTGTTTCCAATTTTTTTCCATTTTTAGCAATACATAGTTTTTTTCTGGACTTGATTCAAGAGGTTCTCCATCTCCAAATCTTTGTTTAAATATTCATTCATTCATATATACATCCTTTGAAAGCTGCATTCGAAGACCAAATGTGACACAGTGGCACGACAAAGGCTGTCCCACTTCAAAGGGTTCTACAAATAAGGCCTTGCAATGCTTCTGTGCAATATCAAAAGATGCATTCTTGGCAGTAAAGATAAGATTTTTTTTTTTGAGAAAATGTCAGATAGCAGTTTAAAAGTTCAGTTAATTGACAAGTTTTGTTTTGCGACTGTTGAATATAACTTTTAAAAGTTGTGGAATAAACATAACTAATGATCGTCAACACCAGCTGTCATCGTTGCAATGCTCTGTAAGCTACACTGTCTAGTTCTGTTTAAATGTTTACATGCTCCTTGCCAAATTTGTGAATAAGTTAATCATTTTAACAAAAGAATTATAAAAATGCATGTTTTTTTTTTTTTTTGAGTAGCGGATCTGACCCGAATCAGACAAATTAAAGAGTCGATCAGGACTGTGGTTGAAACATGAGCCGAATTCCTCAGAAAGGCAACAGGAAGTCATAAGGATAGCTTAAGGATACATATATTATCTTATCAAGCATGTGGCCCGAATTTTTCCGCTCTTGCAGGGTAAAATTTTGGACATGATTCCTATAACAAGAATATGATACATTTGACAAATAACTGATGGTCAGGACGGTTTCAAGCTAACAGATTCGAACACATACATACTAGACACGAATATGTATCCTTAAGCTATCCAATAGTTATTAAAAGACATACACAATAAGTGATTATAACATGATAGTCAAATGTGTGGGTTACATATAAATGAATATGGAGTGAAGCGATGGACTGATATTCATTTATAAGTTTTTTTGAGTTCATTTTGATCCATATATATGTAGAAAAGACAGTTTCTGTGTTACTGTTACTGTTTCTTCCAAAGGTTCAAAGCCCCCCCCCCCTTAGGAATTTCAGTCTGGTTCTGCTAGGTTCGAGGAAGTGTTTAAGGATATTGTGTATAACTCTCATGGGTTTACATGTGATGTACGGCGTTGCATTTCAATTACTTGCCCCAAATTTGACAATCTCTTCTCCGAATTGAAATTGTCAATAATTGTTCTACTGGTGTTAATGTTGAAAGCTGTTCTGTGAAAGAGTTGGTTGGTTGGTTATCTTGCTTGGGACTTGTGGCACAGAATGTTTTATGACTTCCTGTTGCCTTTATGAGGAATTCAGCTCGTGTTTCAACCACAGTCCTGATCGACTCTTTAATCATCATCTCATTTGTATGGTTCTGAATATGCTATTTCACAACACAGATGTTTACATATAGTCCACAAGCTCGCCAGGAAATACGTGTTCCTACCTACATTTCTGCAAAACTAAAAAAACCAACAAACAAACAAAAAAAAACTTCCCTACCTGGATGTGCACGAATATCAGCAGTTTCCAGTTGGAATGAACACTTAAGGCAGAAAAACAACTTAACGTTTATTCCCTTTTACAAAAATTATTATTTACAGGAACAGAGTTTCAATTAGGAAAGCCTACTTTTTAACACAATTCCTTGCACAATATTGTGTTACTGTATGTTGGGTTTGGTGTAGGGTTTATGTTATTTTCCAACACAATAGAACATTACCCTTTTAGCGACACACTCCAGACATTAGAATTCTGAACCATGACAATATGTACCTGAAGCAACGTAATAAAAACCCTGCAATACATGCCTTTATTAATGTTAAAACGTGGCCATGTATTGAATGCAAACCATTCACTGGACATTTGCCTTTGAAACTGCTGTGAAACGTGCAATTAAGTACATAATATGAGGGTTGCAGAAACCACAAGAACATATTGACTGTTTTTTATGTTTTGTGATACAGTCGTTCATGTTCATAGTTCACGAGTCTTCGGTTTTGCAACATATTCTGCATATTTGAACCCTTTCCACCAGTGACTGTATGATTTGGACATCCTTCTTTTAATTTAGGGAACACAAATATTATAAAAGGTGAAAACACTGATGTTCAAGATAGAAACACCATGCAGCCTCTGCTCTTTTAATTTACGATTTTATGATCAATAATACAAGAATATGGTAACTTATATTAATAATAATAGGCAAAAAAAACTATATAATTTTAATTTATTATTTTTTAAACAATATTTTAAATAAAGTGTTCCAAGTACCTTTAACCCTGGAACCGTGTAAAAATTAGACTGGACTAAAAGGCGGACAGGGAACTTTGCCTCTTTATTTCAGAGGTCCACCAGTTTTACGCACTGCTGTTAATGCATTTTCATGCATGTTGGCCCTGAGAAAAGGAGAGAAAGATGCCTTTGAGAGTTGTGGGATGTGAATTCCCTGTGAAGCCTGCTCCATTAGGAAAACATGATGCCCCCAAACTACTCCATCTCTACTACACCAGGACACTTTCTCTCACCCCTTTCTTTTTTCCCTCTGTCCTTAGGGACCTTGTGAAATATATTGAAAGCAGGCCTCAAAGGCCTTTAGAATTGAAAAAACAAATAGCATAATTCAGGAGAACTCCACCACTTGCAGCTATTGGATCTACTTCTTCATTTCTTATTTTTTAAAATAATTTGGGGCAAGTTTCACAACACCATTATGCCACTAGCTGAAATTAAAAGTTTGGCAGAGAACTCTTATTCATCCTGTCTCCTCACAATTAGCACATGCCGTAAATAATTTATTTTCTCTTGGAGTTTTTTTTCTTTTTTCTTCAGAGCCTGCCACCAAATTAGTTTTAAAGTATACATACTTTCACTCTTGTTTATGATCAATGTCAAAAATGACTGCATGTCTTATTGTACTTGTCCAGTTCTTGTTCCGTTGTACTGTATATCACAGGACTGAACAATATTAATATATATATATATATATATATATATATATATATATATATATTAAAACTGTTTGCGACAAGTGGCCCATTAGGAAATGTTTTTAGCAGAACAGCCCTACTATATCATCAACTGGTCTCGTTCAAAGCTTGCTGTTAATTTACTTGCTCTCAGGCCATACAAGATGTAGATGACTTTTTCTTTCATTAGAATAGAAGATCTTTAGCTGAAATCGTGGTCCTTGGTGATTTATAAAATGCAAGTCAGTGGCTTCCGGCACTTTGAGAGTCAAAAAAAGCATATCAGCACAATTAGTACCCATGGCTCCTGATGATATATTGAGATCTTATGAAGCAAAGCGATCGGACTGTGCAAGAAACTGAACATTATCTACAATATTATTACCTGTAAAGCAGAGCTTCAGGCAATGAGGAAATCCAATTATTTTCCACAATATGGTTCTTCTAGACACTTTGTTCTGGTTCAGTTCACTAGTTTGTCATGTAATGTATATGCAATTATACCATAAAAGCACCCAATTATAATGTGAAAAGTGGATGTTTTACATATCTAAAGCATATAAAGTGAATAAGCCGTAATCAAACCATCAACATAAACAATGAGAAACCATAAAAACTTAAATGTCTGTTTGTTCTATGCATGCTCATCAGCATCTCATTGATCTTCGGTCTGACCTGGAACTGTTACCTCAGTTCAGTTGGAGGAACTGGAGCAGTGAATCAGAGCATTCATATAGGACAAGATAAACTGGTATTTTGCTTCATTTTCAGTCGGAGTCACTGTCAGGGATCTGAAAGTGAGTTTTGACTGAGTAACTTGTAGATCTATGTTGCTCAGGCCATGAAATGTGTCTGCAACACATCCTCAGTACCAACTTGTCACGTATTGATGCTTGGTCGGGACCCTTTGGTGTCACTTTTTGATGCACAGGGTACCCCTTTAGCAATTTTTTGATGTGCAGGACCCTCCATGCTTTAAATAAGAAACCTGTGGCCAACATTAAAGGCATTGGACATTTTTGCATCATGATTAAATTATAAATTGGATTATAATATTGCCATTATTGCATATGTATTGTACATATGCATATATGAGTGTGATTTTACAATGTTAACAGTCACAACTATTTTATTTACACATTTATGAGCGTTTAACCCAGCCCCTGCCCCTAAACCTAATAACAGGCAGGATCTACAGTCATAATTTCATGTCATACAGTCATAAAAAAATTGATTTGCGAGAGGAATAGACACGATAGCCATCTCTATCCACTGTAAAGCTCATCTCCTGTGTGCAGTTTGTAATACTTTTATACTGCTTTTTATGGCTAGTTCTTGCAGTAAATACCTGTGACTGTACTTCTATTTGCCTATTATGTGTTTTATATTGTTCTGATGTGGGTAGGTTTAGGGTAGAGGTGGGGTTTGGTGCTCCAATTAAAGTATACATTTATATAAAATGATTTCTATTTTTTTTTTTTTTTTTTTTACAAATGCATGCAAACTGTTAAACTAAGGCAAACAATTGAAAGCAATAAAGGAAACAGGATGTCAAAAAGTGATGCTAAAGGGGTACTCTGTGTGAGCATGTTGGTTGCAGATGCTTCAGATTTGGTAAAATGGTTCATCCAGTTCCCTAAAAAGAACCGGTTCGAAAGTATGATTTGTTTGTGAACCAGGCCTTTCTACAGTTCAAAAATAAAATGCTAATGTTCACATTTTCTTTTTATTTTATTTATTCGTTTCTTTGTTTATTTTATTTGAATTTTCATTATTTTCAAACCTAAAATCAGCAAGCTTTTATTTTGATGTGTTGTCAGCAAGTAAATATATGCACTGCTTATTTCAGCGCTGCTGAGTAAAGTGTGTCATAACTTTGCACTTTGCTCCGAAAGTGGAAGCACGTACAGCAGCCTATATTTATGCTTTCAGGTCTAATGGAAATATTTTACAGTATTACAGTTAGATCTAAAACAGTGATTGTGCATTAACAGCTGTCAACCATGTCGGTACGGAGATGAGTTGTCTGAACTTGTTTACCCAGCACCAATAATGGGTACCCCTGATCATATTTATTTTAAAAAAGGCCACCATACACTTACACTGAAATGTAACCATACAGAAATCAGAGAAATACCGAGATCAGCAGAGATGTGCATGTGATGAGCAGGATAACAACATCATCAGTGTGAGGAAACCCACATCCAATTTCAATAAGAGGTCTGTTTAATATGCATTATAATTTTTCTTCATTTATTCATTTCAGTTATTACAATACAATAACACATTTTATAATTATGCAGTTTGGGACAGGCATATGTACATTTAAACTCAGATGCAGATTTAAAGTTAAAAACAGTACAGAAGTTATAGATCTTTTTTTTCACAATACTAATTTTAACAGTAAGGTGATTCTGAGAAGGAAATGTGTTTCACTGTCACTGCTTCATTTTCTTATTGTTAATATACAGGTGCCGGTCATATAATTAGAATATCATCAAAAAGTTGATTTATTTTACTAATTCCATTCAAAAAGTGAAACTTGTATGTTATATTCATTCATTACACACAGACTGATTTATTTCAAATGTTTATTTCTTTTAATTTTGATGATTATAACTGACAACTAAGGAAAATCCCATATTCGGTATCTAAAATTACAATATAACTTAAGACCAATACAAAGAAATGATTTTTTAAAATCTTGGCCAACTAAAAAGTATGAAAATGTGAAGTTTGAGCATGTACAGCACTCAATACTTAGTTGTGGCTCCTTTTGCCTGAATTCCTGCAGCAATGTGTCGCTCTGATAGTGGCCTTCAGCTCTTCTGCATTCTTGGGTCTGGTATATCACATCTTCCTCTTCACAATACCCCATAGATTATCTATGGGGTTAAAGTCAGGCGAAAACCCATGTCTTACATACGTCTGTGTGTAGTGGTTCTTGAAGCACTGACTCCAGCTGCAGTCCACTCTTTGTGAATCTCCCCACATTTTTTAATGGGTTTTGTTTCACAATCCTCTCCAGGGTGCGGTTATCCCTATTGCTTGTACACTTTTTTTCTACCACATCTTTTCCTTCCCTTCGCCTCTATTAATGTGCTTGGACAAAGAGCTCTGTGAACAGCCAGCCTCTTTTGCAATGACCTTTTGTGTCTTGCCCTCCTTGTGCAAGGTGTCACTGGTCGTCTTTTGGACAACTGTCAAGTCTTCCCCATGACTGTGTAGCCTACAGAACTAGACTGAGAGGCCATTTAAAGGCTTTGCAGGTGTTTTGAGTTAATTAGCTGATTAGAGTGTGGCACCAGGTGTCTTCAATATTGAACCTTTTCACATTTTCTGAGATATTGAGTTTGGGATTTTCCTTAGTTGCCAGTTATGCTCATCAAAATTTAAAGAAATAAACTTTTGAACTATATCAGTCTGTGTGTAATGAATGAATATAATATACAAGTTTCACTTTTTGAATGGAATTAGTAAAATAAATCAACTTTTTGAAGTTATTCTAATTATATGACCAGCACCTGTATAAAGACTTTTTGTTAAAGCAAAATACATTCAAAGTATCATTTGATGTGAGAAGTTAAAGACTTAATGACACTGTCTTTTACCAGTTGATTAGTTTTGTGCTCGCATTTGATAGCATCTCTCTTTAAGTTAAAGTGAAAAGGCTTATAGATTTATTTGCAAGAAAAACTTTGTCTTTGTGTCTGCAGTCAAGAAAGTCTTTGTGTCTGCAGTGACAGTGATGGATGGCCTATTGACAGCATCTTTCACTGGTGAGTTGTTGTGAATAATTACTACAGATGGAGGAGTGTGTCGAACACTGAAGTGTATAGATTAAGCAGAGCTGGAGTAAAGGAAGGCTTCACATGGTCTTATCAGAACCATGAAGCAAGATTTGAGCAGGTTATCAATGTTGACCTCTGTGTAGACGCCATTCATCAGTCAAGATGTTCAGATAATCACTGTCAGAATGATCTGTGTTTGTGCAGTAACACTGGAATTAAATATCTATAAGATCTCCAATTCAAACCCTGAACAATAACACACCAATGAACCAATAGGTCAAGGGCCAGTTTTACTAACAGCTTGTGCCAGGGCAAACCGCCCTTTGGTATTAAAATAGTACTGTCAGGTTTTACTAAAGACACACAGTGATGAATTAGCACAAAAAGGCATAGACACAGTTATTTGTGCACCTGACCTTATTGAATATGCATTTCTAGGAGTTTCCCTTTCAGATGCAAAATGTATGGGAAGAGAGTATTCAAATGAATCACGCAATGAGATTTACTAACGTTTGCACTTGTCAAATTGCTTGCATTTGCACTATTATTTAACGGCCACACACACACACACACACACACACACACACACACACACACACACACACACACACACACACACACACACACACACACACACACACACAGATGAACAAAACATGGTGCTGCTTGACCACGAGACAAGCTGAGAACTAGACAAGGGCTTACTGGTGTGGTCAGTTACACTTCAAGAAAAGACAAAAGTCAGTCATCAAAAATTAGCAATTACTGCCAGTTGCAAAAAGTCAATATTTTAACAGTTATTGACTTAATGCTGAAAAATGTGTTGCATTGAGATATAGATTAACCAGCACAAAGACATCTATAGACTGTTATTTCAAATGAACAAATACATCATTTTTGTTGTTGAGTTTAGGCCCCTTGGCATTTTGTCATGATTGAAATGTAAATGTTTAAAAGAGTGTTTTGTGTAATAAATGTGAATTTGATGGCTGTGTGTGCTGTAAAACCAAAGAATGAATGGCGATACAAACTTACAAACTTAAGGAACAGGTTTTATTCACCATACACAATTTACGATGGGAGAAACAAATCTTACACATACACAGAATTGTAAAATCTTACAAATCTTACACATACACAGGCAATAAAAGCCGACATGAGGGTGTGTGTCAGAACAAATGCACCTAGATCATGACAGCTCAACTTGAAAATGAAAAGCCATACAGCTGTTCTATTATTCATTTAAAAATGCTGTTAAAAACGAAACAAATAAAGCCTTTGGTTCTTGGCCTGTTGATTAGCGACTGCAAACGGCTACAGCACTTGATGTGTCTCAAGTTTGCCAGCAGTTCTGGTACACTTAATAAACATTTTAATGACACACATAAACAGAGACTGAGGTGTTGAACAAGTCAATAATAAAATAAATAAATAAAACAACTGTACATGACGAGGACAAGAACAGGCTGAAACAGTCTGAGGACAATAGAGTATAATGAAGACAAATAAATGTGGACTTAAATTTGACTCAATGAGGCACAAGATGCTTCGTTTCTGCCTCATTGGCAAAAGTCAGGCTGGCATTTCAGAGCTAAAAAGAACTGTGAACACATAATACACTCGCACACACACATAATGCAGACATTTTAAAAGAACCCTATATTATAATCAGGACTGTACAAAATGTGTGCAGCTAGATTAGTCTTGAAAAAAAATGTGAATGATGTGACGTCTCCGTTCCCGGGTTATCATACTTCACTGACACAATGTTTATGTATATGTAACATGATTTTTAAACCACTTTTAATATAGATCACTTCTCCTGCAACAAACTACTCTGTTTAATTAATTTTCTCCATAAATCAGACATATAGCGCTCACACTGTTTTGAGATATACTGTTACAAGAGCATTGTAATGACTGTGACTAAATCCAGCTTTCTGGCTCAGTTCTTAAAGAGATAGTTCACTCAAAGTTGAATATTGCTGTTAATTTACTCACACTCTGGCCATCCAAGATGTACTTTAGGCGACTTTCTTTCTTCAGTAGAACAGGAAAGAAGAATGTTAGCTGAAACCATGGTCCTTGGTGATTCATAAAATTGATTGTGGCTCCTGATGATATATTGAGGTGGTATGAAGCAAAACAATCCATCCGTGCAATAAACTACAAGTTACTCATTCAAAACTGAAATGAGCCAAAATGGCTCCAGTTCCTCTAACTGAGGATTGATTCGGACCGAAGACAGATGAGCCACTGAAATGAGCATGCGTGAACCTAGCACTTGAATGTATGGGCAACATTTATGTTCATTCACTTTATGTGCTTTAAACATATAAAACCTCCACATTTCACATCATATTTGTTTAAACAACAATTCTTTCTGGTCCTTGAATCTGATTGGCTGAGAGGAGTGTGACATTATAGTGAACAGAACTCCAACCTTTCACTGTATGTTTAACTTTTATGATGGTTGTTGTTGTTTATTAAATACATTTATTCAATAAACAATATTGTGTATAAATAGCAGTAGTATTTAATTATAGCATTTAATATTGGGAAACTATGTGTGCGTTCATGATAGTAATTTTAGTAACATTATTCTGTCATTAGAAAGAGTCATCAGTATAGACTTTTATATTGAAGGAGAGTTGTAAACAAGGACTTTTTTTTTTTTTAACAACACCTTGTAATATGCAGCACTGGAAGTTACTCTTAACAGATGAAAGGATAGTATGACAAAGATATTGCTTTCCTCTGTGGTTATTCATATTCTACATAAAACAATGAGCTTTTAGTACAGTAATACAATAAGCTTTCAATGAAGCAATGCAACGTTCCTTCACTACTAGTTCTAAAGTGAAGTTTTCAAATTAGTAACAAAGTGTTTGGCTCAGCTGTTAAACTGTCAACTAGGGAGTTGAATCCATGAGTCCATGATAGAAAGAAAAAGTTTGCAAAAAAAAGGGTTTTTTAAAAAACATTGTGTTGTTGTTTACTATGTATTTGCAGACTCGTGCTGTCGAACTGATGTATCACATCCGTGCCAATACACAGCCATATTGCACTGCTACTTGTGTGATATTGCTCGTGTATACAGTATGTGACGTCATTGCATGTTTACATAAACTGGAAAATCAGATTTTTTGAACAGCTTCATTGAAACTGTCCAAGTGGAACAGTTTTTGGAAAAGAATCGGATTTCCCCATTTGCCTGAGGATCTAGATTACAGGTAATTTTGTATATCATGTACAGTTTCTTGCACAAAGTGATTATTTTGTAACATCAATATAACATCAGGAGCCACAGGGATTTATTTTGTGACGATTTTATTTTTTTTATTGACTGCCAAAGTCACGGCAACCACTGAATTGGATTTCATGAATCGTCAAGGACCACAGTTTTAACTAAAAAATTTTTTTACTGTTCTATTGTAGAAAAAAGGTTTGGATGGCCTGTGGGTGAGTACATTAACAGCAATGTTTGATTTCTTGGTGAACTATCCCTTAAAAAGCCAGACATTAAAGACACAAACTCAAATCACTCTATAAGTTAATATGCTGTATTCAGAGCACATTTATTCAGTGAATGGTAGCCCACTGAGTTTAATTAGATTTGTATGGTCCTTAAATGGATCATATTTGTGTCCAGTTTAATGTTCATTGAGGTCTAACTATCTGGCTTTCTAAAGTAATATTGTAGTCATGCATATCTGACTGAGCCTGAAAGCACATCGAAATGCCAATTTAGCTATTTTGTCTCAAATAGGGTGATTTAAAGCTGTGCTTGCGATCTTCTCATTAGAGATGATAGTGTGTTCAGTGCAACAGTGCTCTAATTTGGTTCATGTGTGTTGAATGGGCTGAATGTTTTCTGTTGCCTTCAAAACATCTGATGCACCAGATGAGTTTTTATCTAGCACAGTGGACCTCATTGGCCATCTAATTCTATTTAGCAAGAATATACTTTTCTTGCATTGTTATTTGCCATTCTATTCTTTAGCCGGGTGTAATATATGAATGTAGAACTACTTTAATGAAACTAAAGTTTGTGTTTAAACCAGAAATGAAGCAAAAACAAAAAAAGGCCAATAGAAGATTGACACACTTTTTTTCTTTAATGGTAGTTGTTTCCATGGACTTTTCTAGTTGTGAACTAATGATATTTTCTATCCCCTATGCCTTTACACAAACCTCTGCATTAAGACATTTCCATTAAGACATTTTGTAGTATGTTTATTAAACATACTGCGTCACACAATGGTTTACTATCCTTGTAGTAGGGACATTTGATCAACTTGACCAACCCGCACACCGTGCTTCTAAAACAAATTATTTAATTAAAAAACAAATATTTAATATAGGATTTGTCCTATATGTTGTCCCCAAATGGAGGTCAGCTTTAGCAAACGTTTGGAGGCGATGGTGTCCCCAAAGTGTAGCTCCACAAAAATAAAAACACACACACAGAGCTCTGAGGATGACAGAAAGTACTCACATCATTACAAAAAGGAAAATGCAAAATGTTACTGTAACACATGTTTATTATAATAAAGTGTACTAATAACTGTAAAACAAAACTTGTAGAATTATGTGATCAGAAACACTGGGATAAGGCAAACAAGTTTTCTACATTGACAAAAATGAGACATGACACTGATGGACACATTTGCTGCTGTGACTACTGTATATATAACAAGTGAACACACTGAGAAAAAAAAGGAAAAACACTCAAACTTTAAAAAGCATTGTGCATAGTTCAGTCATTACCTAACCTGTCTGCTGCTTAATGCTATTTCTGCTAACAAGGAAGTGCAAAAAATCATCAAATTAGTTCACTGTTGCACTGAAGGGTGTCTTCATTCGTTCCCTTGATGTTTAAGGTTTCTTGTCATTGAATGTGTGTGTATGTGTGTGTACCTATACAGAAACCCGCATGTGTGTTTGTTTGTCTCACTACTAGGATCGAGTCCATCCGCATCCCTTAAAGGTTTTCCCAAGCTTTGGCCGAGTCGGCCGACGCAATCCTCTGCAGAACCGGCCCGCGGTACCCCGCTCATACCTCGCCCACCCAGACCACTGTGTTCCCTCTCTTGACGTCTGACACCTCACAGTGAGGGCTGCTCTGTTTGCCATCCAGAACGAACAGGGACTCGGCCGCCGATGTGACCAAGTAGCGTCCAAACACCCCGCTGGAAACCACCACCCTGTTGGAGTCTCCCCAAGGCCAGCTGCTGGCTGGAATAGGATCCTTGACATACTCGAGGGCTTTCGTTCTTCCTGAAGCCAGGTCCGAGAAAACCAGCTTGGAGCCCTGCGCCGAAGAGGCCACGATCATGTACTTGTTGGCCTCCGTGAAGGACGGCTGAAACTCCAAGTCTGCAAGGGGAATCGAGACATCCACTTCATGGCCGGTCCGCAGCTCGCCGCTGAAGGACACCATCTGGACTTGAAGCTTTCCGTGTTGCTTGTCCACAGAGACCACAAAGTGGCCATCAGGAGAGACGAACGGCTGGCCGTTGATGTTGGGATTGGGGCCAATGACCTCGTCGCTTACGCTGTCGATGAGAAGCTGTGAGCTTGGACCCGAACGGTCCTCGACTTGGCACTCGATAAAATAGTAGCCGCTTAAATGAGTGTAGGCCATGCTGGCTGGAATGCAGCTGTAGTTTTTCAGACTGATGGTCTTGACGAGATGGAGGGTCTCAAGGTCAATTTTATGCACCGCGGGCTCCGATTTTAAGTAGACAAAGCCAAACCTGAGATGACAACGGTCAAAGACAGGTTAATGATCTTTCTACGGATTTATTAAGTGCTGCGCTTTTAATTACAGCCATCATTTGCTCGCTTGCCATTTTTGGAAGAATTATGTGGAAAATCTGACAGAAGTCATGCACACTAAGCAGCGATGATCGTTTCATACCTTACGTGGGTGATAACGAGATTGGTGGGAGGTATGTAGAAGTCCTCCACTCCTTCAAATGGAGTATGGATGATCTGATGCTGCTCCACCGCACTGGCAGAAGTGAGCACCTTAGAAAAACGGAAGAGAGTGAAAAGAATATAACAACCAGGGCCAACAGCCGCTGAGTTCAGAAAATGTACAGGCTGTGCAATTTTTCATTAAAAACAGGGAGAACCAATTGGGAAAACATGTAATTGCAATTTGTGCTATTATTATTAATATTTTTTTATGTAATATTTGTATTATTGATATTTAATAGTATTCATTAACTGTAAAGTATCTAATAATAAATTTTATTTATATAATAATTATTATAATTATGATTATTATTATTTTATATAACAGTACAATTGCAATAATAATATTGATGGTTGTTTTTTCTTTGCTTTCAAATGTTAAATAATAGTGGTTTTTATGTTAGCAGAAAAACTTCTCTTTTGAAACGCTGCTCTTTTGCTGATAACAGTTTTATAAATGATTCTCATTACAAACTAGTGAAGATTTTTGTACATGTTGCATTTTTTTTATTTATGTTATAAGACACTGAAAACACTGTTATCGTGAGTGTCTCCTGAGAAGATCACAGAACTTCACTCTGAAACACGCAGCACATCAGATTACATATTTATATAATTACAATGCAGTTTTTTAAGATTTCATAATCATACTAAGCCTTATTTCTTTCTCAGGCATTGTTGGAGTTAATAAAGTTATCAAGTTAATGCTGTTTCCACCATGCCCGTTTCTCAGTTATTTACTTGAGTGTATTGTTGCTTCTCATTTGTGTAACCAACTCACAGTTAATAATCTTTTTGAACCTCTTCAGTCCGGTTTTCGTAAATTTCACAGTACTGAGACGGCATTGGTCAAAATCACAAATGATTAGTTGATGGCTTCTGACTCTGGTGCAACATCTATTCTTATTCTTCTTGATCTAAGAGCCGCGTTTGATACTGTGGAGCACTCTACTACTTACTCATCTTGAAAGAGTGTTTGGTGTGTCTGGGACTGCCTTAATGTGGCTGAGGTCTTATTTTACTGACCACTTCCAGTTTTTTTATGGATGGTTATAGGTCTGAGATTAGCTCTGTCTCAACTGGCGTCCCTCAGGGGTCAGTTGTAGGTCCTTTACTTTTTAACATTTATTTGTCACCTTTAGGCCACCGTTTGATAATTCATTACCATTTTGTATGCAAATGCATGCATATATATATATATATACACATTTAACACCTCACGTGCACCTTGATGTTGCTTTTTTGTCTGACTGCATAACTAAGATTAAAATATGGATGTATAATAATTTCTTGTGTTTGATTGGGGTTAAAACTGAAGTTATACTCATTGGTTCCTGTTATCAAATTTCTAAAGCTGGTTGTCTGTCCCTGACTCATGACGAGTCCGTCTTAATCCAGAGTCAGGTGAGACACCTTTGCGTTATCTTTGATGCAACTATGTCTTTTGATTTTTTTGTTCAGAGCACTGTTAAAACCCCTTTTTTTCTGTTCAGAAATATTGCAAGATTACGTCCTATGTCAAATTTTATAGTCGTGGAAATGCTGATACATTTACACTTAATAAGTTGCAATATGTACAAAATTCAGATGCCATGATCTTATCTGGAATTAGGATTGGCAGTCATATTACTCCAGTGTTAGAATCTCTGCACTGGCTCCCGGTCAGGTTTAGAGTGGATTTCAAAATTATGATGCTTACTATTAAAGCACTACATGGTCTGGCACTACATTACCTTACAGAATTGTTACATCCATACACTCCTAGTCATAGATTGCGTTCCTTTCAGTCAAACTTGTTGGTTGTTCCTCAAACACATCTAAGATCTATGTGATGAGGTGATAAGGCTTTCTCTTTCTAAGCTCCTGTCCTTTGGAACTTTCTGCCTCTTGAATTTAGGGAAGTTCAGAATTATGATGTTTTAAAAAAATCTTACGTTTTGCATTTGCTTGTTGATTTTGTATTTTTTTTTTATTGTTTTGATTATATTGTGTTCAGTGCTTTGAGAAGCTGCTTAAAGGCACTTTATAAAATAAAGTTTATTATTATTTATTATCATTATTATTATTAAAGTTAACTGGCGAGTAACACTTAATTCTGGTTTTTACTCACATTTGGTCATTGGTAAGTGAACTTCAGACCCAGATTACAACCATGGCTAAATCTGACAAAACTCAGGAGATGATAAGCAAAGATATTCAGTAATTCATGCTTTGATATTTTATTATATAGTAAGACATTCATGAATTTACTGTATAAGTACAGCTTCCAGCAGTGGTGTAATACTGCCATACAGCCTTCATGTCGAGTGTTTAAACATTTCTATAATGCTTTCCCTGCTCCCTTTACAGTTAATTTTCATGTGTCATACTGCTTAACTTCATTCACATTTTCAGAAAGAAAAAAAAAGTGCACTGAAGAGTGTTAAGAAACATACAGGCAAGTGAACTCTTTAGATGCATGTCTCTTTAGTTGCACTGAAGAGTGTTAAGAAACATACAGGCAAGTGAACTCTTTAGATGCATGTTTTATTAATCTTATACATGTATTACCTGCAAGTAGTTTTTAAAATATACTTTTAAAATTTGAAGTACACTGAGTGCACAGTTACTAAAAAGAAGCACCTTTATAATCACAAAGGCATTGTTCAAGCCATATTTATATTTATAATGTGTTATAGGATATTTAATGTTTTTACTGCAATATTTATATAAAAAAACAATTCTAAAACGCAGATATAGGATTGCTAAGAGACATCTCAGAAAAGTTCAGACTTGGCTTATATTAATAAAGGTTTTAGTACATTCACTTGTTACCCAATAGATACAGTACTACCAAGATAATGATGATATTAGAAGTTTAGTTTTGAATTTACACCAATTTAATGAAAAGAGCTTATAAAGTTGATAAAAATGCCACTGTTGGCTTCATGGCAGATGATTATGAATGCAAACGATGAGTTCTTGATTTGTGAATGTGTGTGATGAGTGCAGGATCAGAGCCAAGCACACACATGTGGCTCTATCTCCCTTCATTTGTTTAATCTAATGAACTGACAAACAGGTTCAGATGTTTGACTAAAAATATAGAGCCATTTAAAAAAATGGTTTTGATATTTCACCTCTCAAGCTGAGCACTGCCTCCAGGCCCCACAAATTGCCAGTGCCCCGGTCAATTACTTGCATTCAAAATGAGTCGAATATTATCAAGTCATTTATTTGTTGTGTGAATCCATATCCCCTGCAGCAAATTATGCAGCTTCCCTCTAAAAGTGCTCTTTAGCATTTCTGAGTGATTCATAGCAAACGCCTTCATTATTCTGTGCGGCTGAAACTCTGTGAGCATGCTGAACAAGCAAACACACCTGAGGACTTTCCCGCTGTTTAATAAAACATGAATTATTCATGTGAATGGGGGCTGGATAACACATTGTTTGTTAAATAAAAAGCCTTGCATTTGTTCTGTCTTTGAGGCTGTGTGTTTCTCAGACGTTTGTGCTGACAAGAGGACAGCTGAGATCAAACCTGGCAAAGAATAAAGTGGGAACAGGGAAAATTTTCTTCATTTAGCAGAAAGCGTCTTATTTGCCTGCAGCTCGAGTCAGGAGCTCTACCTGACACTGAACTGCACTGTGTAGAAACACATTCAGAAATTGCTCGTAAATTGTACAAACAACTATGAAGAAACAATAAGTAATACACTGAATTAAACAAGAAATTTTAATAAAAACTGAAATCGTATTTTCTTGTCTTAAACTCCAATAATTTTTGGAAAAATTTTACGGTTCAGTTAATGCACATGCAATTAATCTTCATAATGCATTTAAAATCTATACTATTTATAAATTTCGGGTTGCTAGAATCATTATTTTCTAAAAGATTTAAAGATTATTAAAGATTTTTCAGATAAAACCATGTACTGTAGTGTCAGATTACCCCCTTTTTATGAATTAAATAAAAAAAGAAATAAAACAAAAAAAGAAATTACGCAATAGTATTGATGAGAAATTTTAGTTGGATAAATTATTTTATGAAATTTATATGAACATATAATCTGTGATTTATGAGTATATCAACCTTAATTGCATTGAACTATGTATTTCTAACTAAGTCGTTACGCCATAAATATAACTCTGAATTGTTTCCAAACTAAATAAATTGTTTGTAATAGCATAAACATTACATTTCATGTGTAAAGTCATCAGGTTTTCATTCTGCAGTGGTTCATCAATAATCATACATATCCATGATGGTCAAAAACATGAACAAAAACACAATTAATTGCAAAAAGTCTTTGAGAATTGTGAGAACTATTTTACAAAAGTTGTTTAATATAACTGTATGGATAATTTTACGAAAAATATATTTTGACAACAAATGGTACTCCATACAAATTAAAACTAACCAGAGCATGAAACATGTGACTTTTGGGTTATATCTCCTAAAAATTAAAGCAAAAAAATTAGAATTAAAATTTTTTAAACTAAGCATAGTTTTCTTTTTTTTAAATTATGTATCTCTTTCAGGTCAAAATGGACCTCAGTATGTTATGAGGCAGCAGTCAGTGCAGAAATACATTTGTCAAGCATAGACTATCACACTTTAACACCAAACATTCAAAAATACAGACAGTTAGCAGATAAAAGGCCCCTCATAAGCTCAATGGATGAACTCTCAGGATAATAATAATAATAAAAAGCACATAACAGTGAGGCATGAAGAAAGTGTGAGTACTCGTTAATATGCTTGAGAGTCTTTAGGAACTATCTGGGTGAATTATAATTCAGGCCAAAACTAGAAACAGTATTTTCCTTGTAGACAGTGAAGGCTTTTTGAGTGTCACCTGCAGTGTAGAGCGGGACTTCTGCAGGTCTCTCCAGCTCAACAGCCACAGCTGATCATGAGATTTGTCGTAGAAGAGTTTGACGGGCATGGCGTCTGTTTCCACAGCCTGTCATTCAACAAAAGAGGAGAAAGTCATTCAGTTTTGTCTGTCAGGAGCAGCTGTTATGAGTAAAGCACCCATTGTGATTTATTTTGGCAAGTGTCATATTAGAGGGTTTCACAGTCTGAAGTGCTCTAAATGTGATGTCATGTGATTTACTGTGGCCTTGTGATCCAATCACAGCCATTGATACTGAGAAACGTAATACTGTTTGATTTATGAAAAAAAGCTCTTACTCATAATTAAATATTGCTTAGCATTGTTTAATATTTCTAGTTTTCAAGTGTTGAAACCTTGCAACCTTGTAATATTTATACATAGATTTGAAAAAAATGGCAAACGTTATTTTTAGAAACATAAATCAGTAGAGCTTTATTAACATGTATGTTTACACACACAAGGAATTTGACTTGACGACAGGAGCTTCCAGTGCAGAAGAATGTACAGACATAGTGCAGACATACATAGGAATAACATAATAGGGATGGAATATAACACTAATATAAGAAAAAAAACAGAATTAAATTATGTACCATATAAAGAATAGAAGAAAAATCTAGTTGTTTAAAAATGTACAGATATGTTGTAAGTGTGCAGATATGTTTTTAACAAAGTGTGCAGTTTACAAGTGTACAAATTTTGAATTCTGTGTATAAATGTGTCAGTTGTGATGGACAATGTATAATTTTTAAAGTTTCATTGTTCAGGCTGAATATAGCCTGCAGGCTGTTCTGGTGGTCAGTGCTCTGTGTGATTTGATAGCTGAACCAAACCAGGCCGTTATGGATGAACACAGGACAGACTCAATGATAGAAGAGTAGAGCTGTTTTAGCATCTCCTGTGGCAGGTTGAATTTCCTCAGCCGGTGAAGGAAGTACATCCTCTGCTAGGCCTTTTTCACAATGAGTCGATATGAGTGAGTCCTGAGAGATGGTGGTGTCTAGAAATCCGAATGACATCACTGAAGCCACAGTGCTGTTCATGATGGAGAGTGGGGGGAGTTCTCCTCAAGTCCACGATCATCTCCACCATTTTGAACATTTTGAGCTCCAGGTTGTTGTGACAGCACCAGACAGCCAGCTCTTTAACCTCCTGTCTGTAAACAGACTTGTCTCTGTCCTTGATGAGGCCGATGACTATAGAGTCATCCGCAAACTTTAGGAGATTGACAGAGGGGTCCTTTGAAGTGTAATCATTCGTGAACAAGGAGAAGAACAGTGGGGAGAGAACAGAGCCCTGAGGGGCGCCAGTGCTAATGGTGATAGTCCTGGATGTGAGTTTACCAGCCTCACTAGCTGCTAGGGATGGGGAGTTGAGTCTTTGACTCTGAACAGCCCTAGAGTCAGAGTCGACTCCAGCACTGGAATCTACTTTCGGTGTCAACTTCAAAATTGATGATGTCTTCCCTGATTCTTAAATCCCTATAGTGCTTTCATGGGAGTTGAGTGCTGTATTATATCAGCAAAGAATGAATGAAATTAGGGGAGGGTCCGTTTGCAGTGCAGTCCGTGCTCAGTGTACTTTATTAAGTCTGTGCTATAGTTTCCGCATGAGCAATTCAGAAGCATAAATGGACAGCGCACACATGGAAAGCATAACACAGGCTTTAGTGTGCTCAGTGTGCTATGATCCGCGGCTATTAGCCTATTTTGATTTCAAATTTGAACGTTGTTGTGACTATTTTTTTCTCTCTCTCAGCAGAGTGATTATCTTTTCACACATTAATACTATCTTTCATAGACATTCATGTTTAGGCGCAATATTATTAAATTAAATGCTTTTTACTGTACTTATTTTTATATTAAGATGCTTAAGCAAGTGGCAAACACAGCCCACAGTAAACTTTTTTTTTCGTAAAAAAACGTGAAACGTTATTAGGTTCACAATTTTAAATATAAATTTACCATTGACAGAAACAACCATCTCGTGGCTTTTTTTTTAATTTTTTTTTATACAAGTAACCCTGTTGGTCATAAAAAAATAATACAAATTCTAGCTCCATGAGTGCCATCGGTTACCATGTTTATCTAAAAGTGTAGGGTACTTTTCCTTGCTTTACACTATAGCCATAGGTAGCCTACTTTAATTTGCCTATATGAATTTATGGTGGTATTAATGCATTTCGTATCAACCCATGTACATTTTTAAAGTTAGCAATGCCTTTTAACTTTAATTCAGGTGTGCAGCACAGCAAAAATAGACTCGATGCTGTAGATGCACCACTCAGAACACATTGAGTGAACGCTCAACATGGAAAAGGAAAAGAAAACATGCACTGCAAATGGATTATGTGTGAAACTCAATAGCCTATAGGCTACATTAGGTTTTCAATACAGGCTATTCAATCATTACACTAAGCTTAAATCATTAAGAACTGACAGGTCTTTATCTGTATGTATTTATTTCTTTTAATAATGCTATTTAAGACAAATTAGGCCTACATTTAGCGCCATCCCCTAACCATTATAATGTGACGAATTCATTAAAGAATATATAATTTTTTATTTAATTCTAAGAGAACATTCCACCATGGCTGACTTTTCCCTTTGTGAAATGAACAGTGAACTATCTGAAACAGCAAGTAATGGTGATAGTTAATTGAAAGGTTATGTCACCGCTAGATTGGACTAGTTTGGACAGTCACGGTAAATTCACAGCTGATTTCTTTTTTCTTTACTGTAAATTTCACAGATTGCTTTTTTTTTACAATGTGTGAAAAATATTTTGCATGCATCTCCTCTAGGTTCTAAGATCTCAACCATGTCTGAAACTGGATGATTTTAAAGTCTGCAAAGAAGTGTTCAGGTTAGACATTTCTTACGAACAAATTATCCACTATGATTTTATGCTGCGTTCCAGGCAGGTTTTTGAGCCCGTAAGTCACGATTTCAAACCACGACTCACGACTTTATAGCGTTCCAGGCAAGTCACGCCAAACTTCCTGAGCGCAAGCAATTGTAGCTAGATTATTAAATTTATTGCAATGTTATATTGTCCTAAAATCGTTTTTTTAACGTGCACCACTTGCGTAAACAATGCATCCATAGGCAATATTATCCGTAGAGGCTGCCATTGTTGTTTCGCAGGCTATGTGACGTCAGAGTTCGTAACTCAGAGTACATCTATCTAGTACGAGTTCACGCGTGGGAAGTCACGGGTTTGACTGCTGTTCCAGTGCACTTTCACGGGTAGAAGGTTGGAAAAACACGGGTTACGGGTTGTCTGGAACGCGGCATTACTGTGTGATGATCACATGTAACCTGGATTACTGTATATAAGTGATTACATGATTACATATTATTCACAAAATAGTAATACATTTTACAAAATGTATTGATTCTCCCTAATTCAATAAATAAATAAATAAATACATACAAAAATCATAATAATTTATAACATAACACATCCAGCAATATTTCCAGTTTTGTGGCCATTCACACAAAGACCAGTCAGTAGTCAGGTGGATATAATAACAGAAAATTGAGAGGCCACATATCGTTTGACCGTTGAATTTACAATAAATAAATAAATAAAAATAATAACGATGATAATAATTTTAATAAATGTTTTCTCAACATTTCAACTCTACATCATCTACTGATAAACACATTCATTTTTATTGAATCATCACTCAGGTTGTTGAACCACGTATTTAAAGCACATTAAAATCCACAAATTCACATTATATCGTATCTACATGTAATGCAGGGATTCCCCAAGGTTTTTTTTTTTTTGTCTTTTCATTAAACCCCCTGCAGGTCCTTTACAAACCCCAGTTTAATGCACTTTATGTTGTTTATAACAACAACTGGAATATATTTTATTTCTCTTTGTATTTTTATATCAATATGGTACAAGATTACCTTATTTAAATCAATGTGATTAACAAGTTAGGTCAAAAGTAATCAAAAAGTAGTCTGATCAGATTACCTAAAACATGTAATGTAATGGATTACACTATTAACTACAAATGTTGTCATGTATTCTGGAATTAGCAAGTAATCTACCCAGCACTGATAACATCTATTGAGATCTCTAATAAGATATGAGAGCAGTGGTTGACTGAAGACTCACCTGCACGACTCTCTGCGCCTGTGTGTCGATCAGCAGCAGTCTGTTCTGAAGCGGCTGAGAAACGTACACATACTTGTCCCTCACGCTGACCGCAGATGCCCATACACACTCCTGTGAAGAGACGCCGGTGCTGCTGGGACACAGTTCTTCCTGCAGGGATGGACACGTGCTTGAACCAATGTTTGTGTCTGTGCACTTGGAAAATACATAGTTATATAGTGGCTGCTATGGTGCCATAAAGAACCTTTAGCCTCCAGGGTACATGACCCTTGCACAAAAGGCTCTTTACAGTAGAAAAAGGTTTTTTAGATTGTTTAAATGTTTTTCACACTAAACAGAAATTATGCTTATCAGAACCTTTCACTGGAGGGTTCTTATGGGAATAAAAAAAATTAAATAATTATGGCATCACTGTGAAAACCACCCCCTTTGAAACAATGTCAAAACATGTTCACCTCCAAATCAAAAGAAACAATAAATTATATATATATATATATATATATAAATAATTATAATGTTGTTTAAATAAAGCATCTGGATGTACATACATTAAAATTCTAAAGTCTGATATACAGAGTTTCTTTCTCTTCTAGTCACTAAGGCTGCATTTATTTGATAAAAAATACAATAAAAAGTAATATTGTGAAATATTACTACAATTCAAAATATTTACTATTGAGTTTATTTTAAAATGTATTTTATTCCTGTGATCAACTCCATTCTTAAGTCACATGATCCTTCAGAAATCATTCTAATATACTGATTTCCTGCTAATTTCTGATTATGAACAATGTTAGTGCTGCATCATATTTTTTTGAAACTGCAATATATAAATATATAATTTTTTGAATTCTTTGATTTGAAATGTAAATCATTTATAAGAAAGTTAATTTTAATGCATGCTTATTATGACTCGTAGTGCATCTTTTAATGCATTATATGATCTCACTAATTATAACCACAGTTATACATTATAATAAATATCTATTCATTATTCAATTAATACATTAGAACACATGACAATTATTTATGAAAAGATATAATGCATTACAACATACGTCATGAATACTTTCATAATGCATTAAACATAAAGTCTTTAAATAAAGTGTTACTAAGAAAGTCTTTTTGAGCAGTAGTATATATTATACTAATGATAATGGTTTGCATTTGCAATAATACGAATTATGGGGGTGGAAGAATGTGAAAATAATCTAAAAACAGTTAGGCTTCACTGGCATTAAGCATAATGATTACTCTTATTTCTGTCTTTTGTTTTGGGTTCGAGCCAAGACTTACATAACTACCCAGAATCCTCTCTGTCCGCGGGATGCGTCTGCGAATCTCACAGTTGCCCGGCTGCAGTATGGTGATCCCTTCGCTGGAGAACACGTAGAACATGTTTCCTACACTGAGCCCTGCAAGCACACATAACATCACACATGCCATTACACACACTCTCTTCCTTCAGAGAGAACAACAGCAAACGGCATGCCACCAGGGGGAGAAAAAGGTTTCAAACAATGTGGCTGTCATACGGTCAGACAGCAGAGACTATTAAAATCTCCTGAAACCACTCCAAAAAGCACATTTGCAGGTCTGTCAGCTGGCAGCAAACAACAGCTGCTAATTAGCGTGGTCACGTCAGAGGAGCGGCGGCACTGAGTTGTCATGCTGTCAGAAAGCAGAAGGTGTAAAAACACACAGTCACAGGTAAGCTGTGCATGATCAGTGCTGGCGGTCATCTCCATGAGTCAAGACGGCGGATGACTGATCCTAATGATCACACGAAGGCACTGATTTGTGCAGAAGCCGAAACTAAATAAAAAATAAAAAAGGTAATTGCCACTTTTTATCTCACAGTTCTGATTGTTTTCTTACAATTACGAGTTTATATCTCACAATTCAAAAAATAAATAAATATATATTTTTTTTAAATAAAAATAAACGTCAGTTTATATCTTGAAATTCTGACTTTATATCCCAAAATGCGGCTTTATATCCCACAATTCTGAGGAATGAAGTGAGAATTTGCAAGAAAAAAAATCTGAAAAAAAGTCAGTTTATATCTCACCATTTTTTCTCAAAAATGCATAATATAATCTTGCGATTATTATTGAAAAAGTCAAGTTCTGAGGAAAAAAAGACTGACCTCCTGCTCCTCAGAATTTATATCTTACAAGTCTTACCTTTTTCTCAGAATTACGAGTTAAACACAATTATATGTAATACACACAATTGCGAATTATAAAGTCAGAAATTAGATATAAATTCACAAATGTAAGAAAATATCTTGTAAGAAAATGTATTTTTTCCACTCAGAATTGGACTTTATTGCGAGTTTATATGTCACAATAATAAAAATAATAAAAGTCAGAGTCTATATCTTGCGATTCTAACTTTATTTTTCAGAATTGCAACTTTGTATCCCACGATCCCACAACTTTATGACTCGCAATTTGAGTTAATTTCAAACAGTTCTGAGAAAAAGTCAGAATTGCACATTTTTATCACACAGTTATGAGAAAAAACAGAAATGCTAGATGTTAACACAATGGCGAGAAAAAAGTTACACTTTGGAGAGAAAAAGTAGCTATTACATTTTGTGTTTTTATTCAGTGGTTTAAAGGGGCTAAAGATAATTTTAACTAAAATTAACATGAAAGCTGAAGATATATTTAAAAATCTAATTGAAAATATGAATAATAACTACAATAGTATCTCAATGATACTAAAATAATGGGATTCAGATGGTTACTACCATTTAATACGTCAGTGTCCACATTAGAGACAATAATCATATTTTGTAACGAAACCATCATATTTAAAACATATCATACATTTTTTTTTGTTACTACTGTTAAGCCATTTAAAGTATATATTTGCTTCAAGCTGTGTATAAAGTTTTCTGAATATTTCTGTATTTTTTAAATAAACAGAAACAGTAAACTTGGCTGAAGGGGTTGTTTAGAACAGGATTTTATGCAAAACATATTACTTTAGCTGAAGTATTTATGTGGCTTTTGCCTCAGTGTGATTCCACAGCACCTCAGATATTTATAAGATTTTAAACAAAACAAAGCACTTTTACAATGTACTTTCCTTCAAAATGTGTTGCTCCATCAATGTTTAATAAAAAGCCTATATTTGTAGCCCCGTTCTACCCTACTGTATGAACATGACACACTGAGTCATTAGACGAGACAGAATGTTAACCACCATTACGACATCATATGTGACGATCAAAGCAATCTACATGTGAGCTTTCTTTGATAACTGGGTTCCTGCAGGTGTGTTATAAAGTCATTAGCACCTGTGCATTCTAGCTCTTTTACCTTCACATTAATGCATGCTTCAAATATGCCTGGATTCATTTTAGCAAGAAATTTAGTCAAAGTGTAGTAATAAAAGTGTCTCCCAAAATGTTTGTCATTGCTTTTGTAACATGACAACTGATCAGACAGATAATCAGACAAACAGATTTACCTTCTTCCCTCCAGAGAATGTTGGCCACTAGATGGACAGCATGAGGAAACACAGAGGACAGTTAGTGGACAGCAGAGAAACACACGGATGAGACTGACTTTAACCTGGACATTTACACGTTTACAGTATGTGAAACTGTAATAAAAGTGATTTCACATTAATATGATCCCCGGAAAACTTAAAGATTAGAAATATTAGAAATTATATTATTTTACAGTACACTATACTAATTAGTTCTGCATTATAAATATACTTTATTCTTATAGAACACAGGAAATTACAAATATATATTGTTGCTGTGCATATGAAACTGTGTATTTGAATGTTCTACTTCAGCATACAAAATTTTACAGAATTTGTATTTTTTATTTTTTTACCAGAAAGTCAAAATTTTGATTTTTTTTTCACCCCAAATCCTGCAGTCCTAGTGGTAAGTGCTGAAATATGGGATCAGATGAACTTCATTTTAAAATTAATCTGTGCTTTTTTCCTGAGATTCCTTTAGTCTGTCCCAATGAGCTGACTGAAAACCTGCAGGCAGATATTACTCAAGCCTTTTCCCACACAGTGGACATTTTCAGAAATGTGTATATATCCATTCTAGTGATGTTTTTAATCAGCAGAAATAGTGTGTAGAAAACTTCAATAGAAATTCATCAAAAGACACAACCACCAGCAGTGTACAGCAGTCAATACAATTTTTGCATTCAATTTTTTCTTGTGTTTATGTGGCTTCTCAGAGAACTCACACTTACCACAAGTACATTTTCATGGTAGACGGTTGATGCATGTTATCAAAGTGAAATTTTATACTCAATTTTCATAAACTCATGAAATATCAATCTGCTAGCTCAGTGTCAGAGATATTAAAATGGCCCTTAGGTCTGTCAGGTCCCCAAAGCAAGGGTTAACATATAAAAGACTTCTTCTAAGTTCTTATTTGAGGTGATTAAAATGCAATAATAACCAGCCTTTGTCCTCTTCATATGGGACTTGTCATCTCTCTTTTATTAAGCCTTTTATATTCAACAAGGACAATGGGTTAGAGAAAATATGGCTGATTTATTATAAGACATATTGGAGCTCAAAGACAGAATGTGTGTTTTGGACAGGGAACATTGCCTTCTTTTTCATATCTTATATTACTGAACATGTGATCATGTTGGGTTAGAGTTGTATTGTAGTACTTCAATAAAGCCTTGCCAGGCAAACTGTGAATTTTCATCAGTACAAGAGTAAAGAAGGTTTTAGCTGAAACGGTGATCCTTGGTGATTCATAAAATGCAAGGCATAGGCTACCGTCACTTTGAGAGTCAAAAAAAAGCATATCAGGCAACACAAAATTAATACCAGTGGCTCCTGATGATATGTTGAGGTCTTATGAAACAAATCAATCGCTCTGCGCAATAAACTGAACATTATTTCCTGAAACTGAACAACTATCACCTGTAATCCAGAGCTTTAAACAAACCGTAAGGAGTGATGTTTAGTTCACAAATCATCTTTTTAGTGAACTAGATGAACCAGTTCACAAAATTAAACTGCACTATTTGAAACAGTTCTCGGCTCGAGCAGCACAGTTCTACAAGTTACTCAATCAAAACTGATTTTCACCTGACAGTCATTCTGTCTGTGACTGAAATGAACCAAATCAGCAGCGTATCTGATCCTGTGATGAATGAACTGATTCAGTGCTCCAGTTCCTCCAACACTCACTGAACTGAACAAGCAGTTAGACTCAGACTGAAGGCCAATGAGCCACTCATATACGCATGTGTGAACCGAGCACTTAAAAGATGGGGTGAAATTAAAGTTTTAGTTTTTCATTGTGTATGTATGTACTGTATTAAAAAAAAAAAACTTAAATATGTCACATCATTATTGGGTGTTTTAATAGTGCAATTGTGAATATGTTATTACATGATTAAATAAATTAACTATAGTGATTGAACCAGTTCATTGAACCCCCCCGGCTCTTGGAACTTTCCTAAACTTCCAATTTTAAACACAAATCTTCCATTTATGAATTGGACACGTTGAGATCTATAGACCTTCATTTCACTTTAACTGAACACTGTAAATTTAACAGTCCAGAAAATGTCTGTAATTTATGAAACAGGAATTGGCATGGCTGTTCACATTTGCAGATGTTTATAGCTGTATGACCATTAAAACCTTATTAATGACAAACTGTCCTTTCCGCATCAGTGGCTTCATTACATGTGAGCTGACTTGTTAATTCTTGTCAGTAATGACTGAATCAACAACACACAGTAAAGTGTGCACGAGTCTAACTGTACACCTAAGGCCCTGTGAGTTCCACAATGTAGAAAATGTGGACAGAATTGCAGAATCCAGTTATAAATACAGAATTTAATGTATAATGTGGAATGTCATAGAATTTGGGAAATGTTGAATGATTTTTAGATTGATATAATGAATAGATTATTATACGATTAAAACTGGAAAACAGAATTTGGTTTAAAAAAATATATTTTTTAAACTTTTTGTTATGTAAAAGTCAAATTCTATAAGTTTTATTATTTCAATTAATTCACATAGATTTTTGCTTTATAACGTAAAAAATACAAAAACTTTGCTTGTACATTCTGGCCAACACCATTCTCCTATTTACAGTATATCTTTTTAACATGTAAGGAACCATAGTTCACAAAATCATTACAATCTGTGTTAAAACAGTTTCATTATCATCACTTACGTGTCTTTCGTGCTGAGTCTTCCACAAACAGAGATGAGATGTCTTCATCCACGCCAACCTCGTTTCTAGCTATGCAGGTATAAGCACCGGTGTCTTCATAACGCACACTACCGATGTGAAGCTCGCTGCCATTAGCTGAAGAAATACAACAGCTAACAGTTAGATTATTCAGTGCATTTCCAATCTAATTCCTTTATGTCCTATGTATCAACACACACCATAGAAAAAGGCCTCTAACAAAACCAACAAGCAACTACAGGGCAATAACATAAATCTCAAAAGTAAGTTTGAGGTGTTTGTTCCCATAGTCGACCAATAACATTTTTCATTGACAGAGCTTTGGGTGAAGGCATTCTTAAAACCCATAAAGGTTTCCCTGTGGTGCAGCTAATACTGTGCCAAGTCCAATACTTGGATTTATTGAATGTCTGTTTTTATTTTTTTACAGCAGGTATGGTCTCTCATGAAAACGACCAAAGGAAGGAAAGGTATAAAGTTGGCAGAATGTGCATTTCATGTTGTTTGCTGGCATGACAAATATCTTGTTTTAAATTCAACCGAAGCAGCTCATACAAGTTACCCCTAACCAGGGGCATGTCTAGAGCATTTCAAATTTCGGGGGCCAGTCTGGGGCACTGGCTCAAAAGAGGGTGACTGGGGGTGGGGGGGGCACGATGTAAGTTATAAATACATTGTGTATACACTCACTAGACAAAGAGTGACAGCTTTTGAATGCTTTCAAAGTAGTAGAGGTAGTGATAATCATAGCAACAGAGTGGACAAATATAGGAAAAATGTGCATTAAGACTAGAGCACCCTCGATGATTTCAGAAGCACCCTCAATAATTATTTCTGGAACCTGGATGATATGCTTTTATTGCAAAACTATATATAAAAAACAACAAAATACAAATGCACTAAATAATTGAATAAATGCCTATTTTCAATTTAAGCACTTACAGGTTTCTTCAGTGAACACAAACCAAGATTTTTAACTCAAGCCGTTGCAGTCTATCAGTCTTATAATGTAAGAGGATGGGAAATCATGGCTAAAACATACAATAAAACTAATACATTTTTTTTTTACATCTTACTAATGCAGTGTCCGAACTGTTAGAACTGAAATAAGGCAGAAACCAGCCGGTGAGCTCCCCCTCCCTCACCACCTTCGATGCCAGTACTGCCTTCCTGGACCTGTAGGCATTCGTCTGGTCTAACCGGCGGTACCTATGCGGCTTGTGGGGAAGCTGCTTCCGTCTTACAAGCTATCGTGTTATTGCAGGTGCACCAGGCTAAGGCACTGAAGGACCTGCACGAGTGTGGTCATGATTCAGCAGTTCTGAAAGAACTCAGAACCGCCATTGTCCTCGCTCTCAGAGCAACAAAGGACACTGCCATCTCTGGCAGACATGAGGGACACCGACAAGGTCTGGTTTCTCAATGCCCCTGTGTCCCAGACCGGCCTCATCGGCAATGAAGATGAGAGCCGTTCTCGGCTGCCCAGAAGCAGACTGAGGTGATCCAACACATCCTTCTCTTTTGGGCAGCTGCTGCCTACCCCCGTCTGTCGGCTGCAGCACCCCAGCTTGCTCATCACCGAAGGCGGGACCCCTTGCCGAGAAAACCTCATAAGATGCCTGATTGCGGTCGTGATTTCCTTTCTGCAGCAAGGGCTGGAGCGAAGGCTGTCTCCCTCCACTCTCAAGGTTGCTGCTATTGCTGGGTACCATGACACTGTGAAAGGTTCCATAAAGGGGCCAGGAGGTTACATCCTTCCCGGACCCCTTCTATACATGCATTCAGTTGGGCTAAAGTTTCTTTCATTAAAAACTCTGCTCCTACATGTACTGGCCTCCATCAAGAGGGTAGGGGACCTGCATGCATTTTCAGTCGACGATTCGTGCCTATAGTTTGGGCCGACTGGCTGAGGCCCCAGCCCGGGCCCGGCTACGTGCCCAAGGTTCCCACTACATCCTTCAAGGACCAAGTGGTGAACCTGCAAGCGCTGCCCCTGGAGGAGGCAGACCCAGCCCTAGCTTTGCTCTGTCCCGTCCGAGCATCTTTGCATCCTCCTGGGCGCATCCTCATCTGTTGCATCCTCCTGGGCGCTGGCTCATGGCGCCTCACTGACAGAGATTTGTAGGGCTGCGGGCTGCATGGTATAGCCTTAGAGCCAGTGTTTCCCCGGCAGACTTCTGCCTTCCCAAGAGGGTTTTAATCACCTCAGATTTCTCCATATACACCTAAACGGATGCTATATGTGTATTTGCTTCCCAAAATCCTTTGGGAAGGCTGGGGCTTCCGCAGCATCCCTGTTCCAAACAGAACGGGTACGTTTCCCAGTGTTATCCAATTTCACCCAGTGAGGTAGTGCTTTGACAATGGTGAGTGGAACTACTTGTTCCAAGCCCCGGCCTACACCTAATAGCGGCGCAGGTGGCTTGCACGGGGCACTGGAAGGGTCAGCACCCATGGCGCTTTGGTAGACATCACAATTGGTGTGCATCACAATCAGTGCATCACACTCGAGAACAAATTCATATTCCCTAATATTTTATTATTTTATTCTAATACATATTACCTGGAAATTATTTGAGAAACAGACATTAACCATATGTTACTGCAGTCTTGATTTTATTTTGTTTACGTTTCAACTTTTTATTCAGCTTATAAGATAGACTACTTCTATGAATCCGGTTTGGACTTTCATCGTAAGAGCGCCCCCCGGCTTCGAGTATGAATGAAACACACACTGTATGACAGTTTAGTGTTTACATCGTTTTGGTTACGAATAAAACGTCATGCATATACTATCTTGTCTCTTTGCTTTTAAATATATATTTATTCACACTAGACACACCAATTTGAAAAACTAATGGAATGCATAGTCGATATAAAAAACTGGATGACGAGTAATTTATTACTGCTAAATTCTGAAAAAAAAAACAGAGGTGTTAATTATAGGACCTAATAACTCTGCATGTAATAACCTAGAACACTGTCTAAGACTTGATGGCTGCTCTGTCAATTCTTCGTCATCAGTTAGGAACCAAGGTGTGCTATTTGATAGCAATCTTTCCTTAGAAAGCCACGTTTCTAGCATTTGTAAAACTGCATTTTTCCATCTAAAAAATATATCTAAATTAAGGCCTATGCTCTCAATGTCAAATGCAGAAATGTTAATCCATTCATTTATGACCTCAAGTTTAGATTATTGTAATGCTTTATTGGGTGGTTGTTTTGCATGCTTAGTAAACAAGCCCGGTCCTGTCAACACTGCACTGGCTCCCTATCAAACATTGTATAGATTTTAAAATATTGCTTATTACTTATACAGCCCTGGATGGTTTAGCACCTCAGTATTTGAAAGAGCTCCTGTTACATTATAATCCTCCATGTCTGCTACGTTCTCAAAACTCAGGCAATTTGATAATACCTAGAATATCAAAATCAACTGTGGGCAGCAGATCCTTTTCCTATTTGGCGCCTAAACTCTGGAATAACCTACCTAACATTGTTCGGGAGGCAGACACACTCTTGCGGTTTAAATCTACAATAAAGACCCATCTCTTTAACCTGGCTTACACATAAAATACTAATATGCTTTTAATATCCAAATCCATTAAAGGATTTTTAGGCTGCATTAATTAGGTAAACCGGAACTGGGAACACTTCCCATAACACCCGATGTACTTTCTACATCATTAGAAGAATGGCATCTACGCTAATATTAGTCTGTTTCTCTCTTATTCCGAGGTCACCGTAGCCACCAGATCCAGTCTGTATCCAGATCAGAGGGTCACTGCAGTCACCCGGATCCGGTACGTATCCAGACCAGATGGTGGATCAGCACCTAGAAAGGACCTCTACATCCCTGAAAGACAGCGGAGACCAGGACAACTAGAGCCCCAGATACAGATCCCCTGTAAAGACCTTGTCTCAGAGGAGCACCAGGACAAGACCACAGGAAACAGATGATTCTTCTGCACAATCTGACTTTGCTGCAGCCTGGAATTAAACTACTGGTTTCATTTGGTCAGAGGAGAACTGCCCCCCCAACTGAGTTTCGGTTCCTTGCCGCTGTCGCCTCTGGCTTGCTTAGTTGGGGTCACTTCATCTACAGCGATATCATTGACTTGATTGCAAATAAATGCACAGACACTATTTAAACTGAACAGAGATGACATCACTGAATTCAATGATGAACTGCCTTTAACTGTCATTTTGCATTATTGACACATTGTTTTCCTAATGAATGTTGTTCAGTTGCTTTGACGCAATGTATTTTGTTTAAAGCGCTATATAAATAAATGTGACTTGACTTGACTAGTCTCTGAAAACCTCTTCATGGACAAAAATGAGGAGTGATCTTTATTCGTTGTCCAGAAATGAATAAAAGTCTTATGGGTTTGAATTGACATGAGGGTGAGTAAATGATTTTTTTCAGAATTTTCAGTTTTGAGTGAATTATCGATTTGAGTTTACGTCTCGTCTGGTCATTCTTTTTCATATTTGGTTTTCTTTTTTGTTTTCCTTATCCATGTTATATTGTTTTCTGTGAGAACTTACACTGCTCTCTGCATTAACAAATAACGTGACCATGGCAACAGTTGATGGTAATGGACGTTTGTACTGAATATAATGTTTTCACTTAGTGATGTATATATTTATAAGCAACTGAAAAAAATCACAAACGTCAGGGCATGTCAAAACTTCTTCAGGCCACCAAAATACCCTTAGACCCCAGAGGGTTAATATTGCAAAATATATCTATATTAACTTTCACAAGTAAAAGTAATTTTTCAAGGTCATGATGGCTGTCTCCGACAACATAATGTGGACGTCAGCTATAGGATTGTTGTGTCTGAGTCGTGGCTGGCCTTTGGTAGAGTGTTCACAATGAACTATCCAGTTCATCTCATACAACACTGTAGCTGGGGTTACTGATGAGATCACCTTTACAGAGTAATCTATTATGACATCACCTCAATATTCTGAGATTCTGTCCCCAAATGAATCAGTGTTTGCAGTAATGATGAGCATGAAGCCAATTATGCATCTCCACTACTCTACAGTATACTACTCTACTCTAAAACACAGACTCAGTTCAAATGAGAGTTTCTCACCACTGGGTAAAAGTTCATACTTTTTATATGGATTTTACTGCAGCTGCATATTTCTGTATTAGGTACATTTATATACTGCAGGTGGATTCTGTATGTGAAATAATGGTCACACTTTATTTTAGGGACCAATTCTCACTATAAACTAACTATTAATTATGACTTTTGCCTCAATAAAGGCATAATTTCCTGCTTTTTAATAGTTAGTAAGTTAGTTCTTAAGTTTAGGTATGGCATAGGATTAAAGGATCTAAAATTTAGTCATGTAGAATAAAATATTAATATGTGCATTATTGGTATAAACAGCCAATATTCAAGTAATTAAACTAATTAGATTATAGTTAGAATTGGTCCCTGCAAAAAAAAATAAAAAAAATAAATTAAAAAAAAAAAAAAAAATTAAATTAAAAAAAAAAAAAAATAATTGAAAATAAAAATGGCCACTAATTCTAGGTCCTGCATTAAATTCATATACTGTTCAACTCCATGTATAAATGAAATTAAACCATATTATGCATTAACTTATTAAATACTGAATGTGTACTGAATGCTGCCAAGGGCATGAACAAAACCTCATGGTGCAGAACTGTGGTCTAGTGTTTTGCACATTCTCTGACACATTTTCAACACATCATGTGGATGATTCAAGTTTTAATAAAATGATGTCAGTTTCAATAAAACTTCCAAAAATATGTTTTTTTTTTTTCAACAGGTTTGCCAACTAAACTTTCTTTAACTATATATCCCAAAGGTTGACTTTTTTCTTTTTTTTTTTACATAAATTCTTTGAAACTTTCCGGCCTTTAATGTTATTTATTTATTTATTTCATTTTTTTTCTTTTCGTTTAAATGACTTTTATGTTTAGTTTTATTGTATTTTCTTTTGTCCCAGAGGCAGGCTTTCCCTTTTAAAATCCAATATAAAATATGAATGTCAGTATCTATTACACCAAGTGCAAATATCCAACCTGGCTGGCAAAAGCCTTTTTTTTTGTTTTTTTTTTAACTTCGCGCACCATTGATATTTCACTTTGACAACTAAGAAAAATTAAAGCAAATGTCTCTTAATTTATTAATTTATGCACAAAAAGTGTAAGTGAAACTTGTTTTTGCAATACGAAAGATGTTAGCTGAGAGATTAGCCTTAGCAAGAAAAATCAGTTGTTGTATTGTATATTTAAAATATCAATTCCACCACAGAATGCTATTTATATTTAGTACAATATATCATTTAAGATGCGCTGTAAGTAACAGTGATTAATCCATGATATATATGTGCCCACTGACAATTTAAGCTAGTGAGATAATGCTATATTGGAGTTTATTTCTCAAAAGGACAAGTGTGCCAATAACTGCTAAAATACCCCAACCAATATTATTTTGTCAAACACCAAAAAAATCCAATAAACTTAAACTAGCGATTGCCATTGAACTTTTTTTGCGGTTCAAATGTTTATTTAAATTTCAATATCATAATAATTTAACCAAATATAAATGTTATTATATACAAAAAATTATATATATATATATATATATATATATATATATATATATATATATATATAATTTAATTAAACATCTGTTCCTTTTCAGGAACTCGAGCTGCGTCGAGCGCTTTGGGGAATGTCCCTGACGAGACTGACTCTGAATATCGTGTGCAATCTGTCCAACGGAAGAGCGTGACGTCACGGGCGGGGTGACGTAGCGACCAGGAAGTTATAAAAGCACGTGCCGTGCAGCTGGCTTCAGTTTCGCGTCTGTCAGCAAGCGCTCTGTGTGTGCATGTTAAAAGCCTGTCCTGTTTGTCCTATTTATTGTTGTCTGTCTCTAAAAGCATTAAAATATCGCTAGAACAGCTCAATATGCCAAAAGTAAAGGCAAAGACCAAGCATGTGAAGGGCAAATCCAAGCCACGTTACAGATTGTGTGTTCCTCCCTGCCCTCGCTACATCACGGGTGGGGATACACACAATTTGTGCGTGGCTTGCCTGGGATCGAAGCACGCTGAGTCGGCTCTCGAGGGGGCCGACTGTCCGCATTGTGAACGATTGCAAATGCGGACTCTTCAATCCCGGAGGGCTCTCTTCAAGGAGGGAGCCTTCACCAGCGTTCCCCGCGGTGCTGGCCCCGCTTCTGCCGAGACAGAAGGGCTGCTGCACTCGTGGGGTTCGCAGGTGGATCTGTCAGAGGGAATGGAGACGGCCAGTCCTTATCTCCTTCCTCATCTGAGATCCGGTGCCCAAACCCTGGGTTTGGAAGCACGCTCGTCAGTTTCTTCCCCCCAGGGTGAGGGATCAGCTTTTCCTCCGAGGAGGTCGATGTGGAGACTGTTGCTGGGGATTCGCCACCCCTGTCGCCCCAATATGAGGAGCTTTTGGAGGTGGTTACGCGCGCAGTCAATAAATTAAAAATCGAATGGCCTGCTGAGAAACATTCTGAGCCGCAGAGAAGCAAGTCAGATGAACGCTTTCTGCGGCCGAGGCAACCACCTCCACGTCGGAGCCTACCATTTTTTCCCGATCTCCACAACGAAATATCGAGATTGTGGAATCATCCATATTCGACCCGCCTCTTCGGCTCCGATTCACTATACTATGGCAACGTGATGGGGCTGGGAGAGCGGAGCCACGCTCGAACAGACGCTCGCCCGGGTCGGCATTATCTCTAAAGGCTACGACGTTGCCCACCAAGCCTCTTAGAGTGACATCTTCGCTGGTGGGCAAAGGGTATGTGGCAGCAGGTCAGGCTGGGGCTTGCCTTCACACCATGGCAGTCCTGCAAGCATATCAGGCCGACCTGCCGGGAGATATCAACGAGGGGGAGGGGATCAAGTCTGAAGATATTGAAGAGCTTAGAAAGACCGCTGATCTGTCCCTCCGCGCCACTAAAGAGACCGCTCGCACGATTGGGCGGTCTATGGCAGCCTTAGTGGCCGCGGAGAGGCATTTATGGGTGACCCTGTCAAAAATTAGAGAAAGAGACAGGGTCTGCCTTCTGGACGTCCCGCTTTAGCCTTCTGGCCTGTTTGGCGACACAGTCAATACTGTCGTCGACAGGTTCCAGGAGGCACGGAAACAGGTGGCGGCATTCCAGAATTTCCTCCCTCATCGCTCTTGTGGTGCATCTGGGTGGGAGATGACCACGCCACATGCCGGCTCCTCATATCGACAGTTCGGTCATCCACCGCCGAAGTTCAACGGGGTTACACCGACAGTAGCCGGCCCCGGTCAGGCTCTGGTTATGAAACAAGAAGTGAATACCCTATTAAGGAAGGAGGCCATTGAGGGGGTCCCTCCTCTAGACAGGGAATCCGGGTTTTACAGACGGTATTTCATAATTCCAAAGAAGGATGGGGGGTTGCGTCCGATCTTAGACTTACGTCACCTGAACCGCTCAGTTATGCCACTGTAGTTCAAAATGCTCACTGTCAAGCAGGTTGTAGCTCAAATCAGATCCGAGGACTGGTTTGTCACAATAGATCTCAAAGACGCATACTTCCACATATCCATCCTTCCACAACACAGGAAGTTTCTGAGGTTTGCTTTCGGGGGCAAAGCTTATCAATATCGAGTACTTCCCTTCAGCCTTGCACTCTCACCCCGCACATTCACGAAATGTGTAGATGCGGCTCTGGTATCCCTCCATATGCAAGGCATCCGCATTCTAAATTATATCGACGATTGGTTGATTCTAGCTCAATCAATTCTTCAGTTCAGAGAACCACCTATCTAGGCATAGTGTGGAATTCGACCACGATGCAGGCACGTCTGTTTCCTGCTCGGATCGAGTCGATCCTCACATCAGTCGAGAGAGTCAAAGAAGGCCAGTCACTCACTGTCAAACAATTTCAGAGATTGTTAGGTCTGATGGCGGCTGCGTCCAACGTGATACCTTTTGACCTGCTGTACATGAGACCCCTGCAGTGGTGGCTTAAGTCCAAGGGCTTTTCCCCGAGGGGGAATCCACTTCGAGTTATCAAGGTCACGCAGCGATGCCTTCGTGCCTTAGACATGTGGAAGAAACCTTGGTTCTTGAATCAGGGCCCGGTGCTGGGAGCTCTTTGTCGCCGTGTAACGCTAGCGACAGACGCGTCCCTCACCGGTTGGGGTGCAGTGATGAGTGGCCACCCTGCCCACGGTCTGTGGAGTGGTCGCCATCTGACATGGCACATCAATTGCCTAGAGATGCTAGCAGTCTATCGAGCATTGAAACATTTCCTCCCAGACCTGAGAGGTCACCATGTGTTGGTGCGCACCGACAACACATCAGTGGTCTCTTATATCAATCACCAGGGGGGTCTGAATTCACGCGCCTTGTACAAGCTGGCACACCAGATCCTTCTGTGGTCCCAGGGCAAGCTCCTCTCGCTCAGAGCAGTGTATATTCCTGGGAGATTGAATGTGGGAGCAGACATACTGTCGAGGCAGGGGCCGAGGCCCGGGGAATGGAAACTTCACCCCGAGGTGGTGAAGCAGATATGGAGAGTGTTTGGCACAGCCCAGGTGGACCTCTTTGCGACTCAGGAGACATCGCAATGTCCCCTCTGGTTCTCTCTAGTTCATCCAGCTCCTCTGGGACTGGACGCTATGGTACAGACCTGGCCGAGGCTTCGTCTGTACGCATTTCCCCCTATCGCTCTGCTCCCAGGAGTTCTGGCAAGAAAACGCCGGGACGGGGTCCGTCTGTTATTAGTAGCCCCGTTCTGGCTGGGCCAAGTATGGTTCGCAGATCTAGTCTCGCTCCTCGACAGTTCTCCGTGGGAGATACCGATCAGGACAGACCTACTCTCACAGGCGCAGGGCACGATAATTCACCCTCGCCCGGAGCTGTGGAAACTGTGGGTGTGGCCCCTGAGGGGGCACAGCTCATAGAATCCGGTCTCTCAACTGAGGTTGTTGAGACCCTCCATCAGTCCAGAGCTCCCTCTATGAGGAAACTGTACACCCTGAGGTGGAAACTCTTCACCTCATGGTGCAGAGACCGTCAGCTTGACCCTGTTAACTGCCCAGTTGATACAGTTCTGGAGTTTCTGCAAGCTAGGCTCTCTGCAGGGTTAACCCACTCCTCCTTAAAGGTGTACGTGGCGGCCATAGCTGCTTACCATGTCCCTTTCAATGATCAGTCAGTGGGTAGACACCCCCTAGTTACACGTTTCCTCTGCGGTGCGCTGAGGCTGAAACCTCCAGTACGATCCCGTGTTCCCCCCTGGGATTTGGTTGTGGTTTTAGAGGCTCTTTGTAAAGCTCCATTCGAGCCAATATAAGACATCTCAGATAGACATCCGATGCTTAAAACTGCCCTGTTAATGGCTATCACCTCGCTAAAGAGAGTTGGAGATCTTCAGGCCCTTTCGGTGGCCCCTACTTACCTAGACTTTGTCCCTGGTATGGCCAAAGCATTCTTATACCCTCGAGCGGATTATGTTCCAAAGGTTCCCTCTGTTACACCACAACCTATAGTACTGCAGGCCTTCTGCCCTCCTCCCTTTCGGGAGCCAGACCAGGAAAAGCTAAATTGTATGTGGACGCATACGGGCAGCTCCCTGTGGAGAAAATCCGACCAATTGCTTGTTTGCCACGGTCCTCCTAAAAAGGGGTCTCCTGCCTCCAAGCAGACCCTAAGTCGTTGGATAGTCGAGGCTATCAACGTCTCCTATGAGTCCTCTGGTCTTCCCCTTCCATTGGGAGCCAAGGCTCACTCCACTCGGGGTATGGCGGCCTCTAAGGCCTTCTCAGCAGGTGTGTCCCTCTTGGACATCTGCAACGCTGCGGGGTGGTCCACGCCCTCTACATTTGTCAGATTTTATGACCTTGATATGCGAGCCACTCCGGGCTCTTCTGTTCTCTCGCCTTAGCTGTGCTCTTCGGATACACACTAGGCAGGGATTTGGAAGTCTGGCAGCGTGGGCACATCGTTCCCCTAAGCGCTCGACGCAGCTCGAGTTCCTGAAAAGGAACGTCTCAAGGTTACGAATGTAACCCTGGTTCCTTGAAGGAACGAGACGCTGCGTCGCAGAGCCATACTCCCGGCACCCCTGTCGGCGCTTGCTTCCCTACTCGAAGCTGAAGCCAGCTGCACGGCACGTGCTTTTATAGCTTCCTGGTCGCTACGTCACCCCGCCCGTGACGTCACGCTCTTCCGTTGGTCAGATTGCACACAATATTCAGAGTCGGTCTCGTAAGGGACGTTCCCCAAAGCGCTCGACGCAGCATCTCGTTCATTCAAGGAACCAGGGTTACATTCGTAACCTTGAGACGATTATGTTTAATGATCATATGACAGGCAGGTAAGCAAATAAAAGATTTAATCTTTTTTTAATGTTCAAGAGTTTTAAAATAATGGTGATGCTTTACATAAAGACTTCATGTATAAAACATTATTATTTTTTTGCATAAATATTTGTAACCAAAGTTTGTTTGTTATGTTTTAATGCACTATACTTTCTAAAGGTATAACAATAAATAGATAAATATTATATTATATTATAAATGTGATTACAATTATTTATGAGATCATACAATGCATTATAAGGTGCATTACAAGGCATACTTAATGAATTAAAACTACTTTTAATATGCATTATGTATAAAGGCTTTAAGTGTTACCAAAATTATTTTTTTAGTGTTCTATTTTAATGATTCATTTAATTATTAGCTCAAACCATAGGTGGGAAACTCGGATGGAAACTATGGTTTGTGACTGTTTACCTTGCGTTGTCTATGAGTATAAATCATGAGTCTGTTTTGTCCATCACATCCATCTTTTCATACAGCAGAAAACAAAAATCTGTTGACACAAAATGACACATTGTGTCTCCGTGCTGAACTAGGCCTGTTATTTGTCATCCCGTGAAAGTGAATTTTTTGAGACTTTGTGATGAAATCATCTTTTATCTTGATGCTGTAAATATTTCTGTGGGCACAAAAAGAAACAGGAGAGCTTGAAAGGAGTGCTTCTAAAATATTAATGCGTGAGGAAAATGGAAACAGACAGACATGCACAATAAAGGGCCAGAGAAACAAATGCTTGAAACTGTCTGTTACATTAAACCTCCATAGAACAAATAAATAAGCCGAGCTGGTGAGAAACAATGGAGCTGAAACAAATAAATGAGTGAAATGAGACCTTGAAGGTCTTGTCTTTTCATTCAGAACTTAAGCAGCACAAGCATCTGATCCAAATAACAAGCTATTACAGGATGTAATGGACCGCACTCAACCAATAAAGTGCTTTCTAATAAGGAGCTACTCTGTAAACAATACAGCACCGCGCTGGAATCGACAGGCCCCACCAAACGAGCCCATTTTCCTGGGCCTGCTATCATCATTTCATGCACTTTTTTTATTATTATCATCATCATCCTTGCAGGGAGCTCGAATTCACTCCCACAGCACCGACGGCTGCCAGCAACGGCTGTAATCCACTGCTGCGTCTGAGGGCTGTACAGAGGATATTATTCATATGCTTCATTACATAATCTGCCCATTATGCATCTGTCTGTTTACCTACGGTCTACCAAACTTTTAGGTTCTTTTGACATCCTGTATTATGGTGCACTCAGGTTTATATTAAAATGTAATGTTAGTACCCATCATTGTGATTTGCATAATAGACTTGGTTGGAAGTCATCAACATGCAGACGTAGTCAGTGGCACCTGTTTATTTATAAATCCATTTTGGGTCTACTGCATCCATATCTCTGTTCTCTCCCAACTTAAAGGTCCTGGAGCTTATTCCCTGTGCTCACAGGACTTTTACACTCTTTGACCAAGGAGCTGTTAAAGGAAGAATTAACTTGTAAATCTTTTAAATTATTTTGGAAACAGAGTTGTGTGTTCTTTTTCTGAAATGTAGCATTGCATCTTGGACAGGTCACTTCTGTAAAAGAGATTTTTAAAGGGGTCATCGGATGCCCTTTTTCCACAAACTGGTATGATTCCTTATGGTGTTAATGTAAAGATAGTAGTGCAAGTAATGTAAAACAACACCCCTTTTACCCAGTCAAAACAGCTGTTGACAGCAAGACGTTTCATTGAATATCTCTTTAAATGCTAATGAGCTCTACTGCCCCTGCCCTCTTCTTTCGTGGGGTGACGAGCAGTTGCCCAGTTCTCTGAGAGTCTGTAAACTTTAGCAGTATTCATTGTAAAACTTGCTATCTTGCACATTATTAGGAAAGGCGATTTGCAAAAATCATTTGAAAAAAAAAAAAATACAAGTATTTTCACTTCTTCTACAGGTGAAGCTGGACCATGATTGATTCGCATGAACATAGACACATTTAGGTAGATCAGGGGCCGCATTCCCTTCACAAAAATATGTAATCCTCTGTATCTTCAGCGACTCGTAAATTATGACTGCTATGTTCATTAGCTTAGGAGTTTAGGAGCCATTCTTGTCTACTCCTGCTCCAGTGTTGAAACAATGGTACATTTTTATCATTATAGGGTGGATGTGTACAAACACTGCCAACACTAATTTCAGTTCAAACATCATGTAACAATGAACTTCGCATCTGATGACCCCTTTTATCTCAGGAAGTTTTACCTGGTTAGATAAAGGAGGAATAAACAAATAAATAAAATCTGCTTCCCGAGAGCAAGGGCTGAGGATCGTACCGAGAAGTGAAATCTGCTTGGATCCGTGCGGCTGCAGGTCCAGGCCGTTCTTTAGCCAGGTGAGTTTGGGGTTTGGAATACCATCTGCATGACAGCGCAGGCTGGCAGCGACGCCGGGTTCCTGGGCTTGAGTCTCTGGATACACCAGGATTACTGGAGGCACTAGAAGGACAAAGAGACAGAAGCAGACTGTGAACAACAGAGAAAGTGATTCAAGACCAGAACAATTGCTTTGTTTTGGATTCCCCTTCTTGTGTAAGTCAGAAACGGTTATTTATTGAAATGAATGTGAGCCGCAAACATGCGTCCTGTCTCGAGGTACCTCAATTAGACAAAACAAGCTCTCGAACAATCACGCTTATTGTCTCTGTTAATTGAAAATCCTTCCAGTATTTTTTCTCTCGCAAACGTAATACAGCACGGGAAACAGGATTGTTGTTTTTGTATCAATACAGGGTTTGTTTATATGCCTTCATATGCCTCGATTAAGAACGATGCCTTGAACGGTTGAATGATCAAAAGGTGAAAACTATTTCCCATTTGAACTATTTCAAATGGTTTGGAAGCAAAGTTATTTTACTTTATATCATATGTTTGTGTTGTTAGAACCAAGTCAATACTTTATTTTTTAAAACATAATAATACTAGCCTTTTGACAGTGTTGGGTCATTCCGGTTCCCTTTGATAGGCAGCTGCTTTCAGATGTTCCCATATTTGTGTGAAGAGTATCAAAAGTTTTTTTTTTACAATGTGATTTTGCAGCGTTGACAATTGTAGCCAATCACAGACATGTTTGTTGAGCATGTGAACTCAATGACTAATCAGAGGCTTTTTAGTTAGAATCTATCACATCAAAGTGTTTTTGATACATGTACAAATACAGCTGATTTTGTAATTAAGGAATGTAATTATTTCTCTTGTGAAGGGAATTATTATACAATATTATTATACTTGGGGGTCGTTGGCATAAGACCCTTTGAAAAACCACTGATCTGTGCACAGTGCATTCTGTCTTTCTCACACACAACTAGGCATTTATGCACAAGTGACATTAAAATAGTTTCAGGATTTGGGAAATCCAGCACATATGTGAGAAATTCGCATTCACACTCTCGCCTGCTCTAACTCTTCAATAACTGCATAAGAGTTCTTGATTCTTTTATTTATTTAACCTGCCAATGCAGGTATGCTAAATATCTGGACCTGTCGGCGATTCAAAATCCTGCTGTGTGTAATGAGTTCTACATCAGCGATGATCTACAGCCAATGAAAGAGCAAGATACAACGCAGTGGGAAATTCTGGAGGAGTTATTAACCACAGTAGTGAACGTGGGAACGTGACATCAGCAAAGCACGGCATTCTGGGACATGGAAACGACAGTAGAGTTATAGTGGAGGTAGTTGTTAAAATTTATGTTAAACAGTTAAAAACACATTAGAATGGAGAACGCTTGCTGTGTTATAAACTGCCACATCTGCTCTCATGACTGGAGTGGAAAACAGATCTAAAATGAAGTGCAACTTTCTGCTTTTCAGCTTTAAACATTACAGTGGTGACAGTATAGTTAAATGGAAATAAACAACTTGACCAAAATTTGTTTTTGTGATTTGTATTTACTCTTTATTACAGATTCATAATTTCTGATCCACTTGAATTTGTAAGCACTCATACCATGAATAATGTTTGAAAACACGTTTGGAAATGTTACGTGTAATCCTAGTCGTTACGATCACTCTCCGTGTTCATAAAGCAACCACTCCCTTTATTCAGTGTTCAGCAACTCTTTATGAGAAACTGTATTTTTTTCCATTTAAATGTAACGTTACCCCCGCTCTAAATATTTTGGTAACACTTTAGAATACTGTTTCTTACTTACTAAATAACTAATAAGGAACTATTGAAGAACTAACAGGTAATTTTTCATTAACACTCACTACTCACTACTGTTAACTACTAAGGAAGATATGTTAATTAATCAGTATGTAATACAATTTTATGATTGTGTTAATTAACAGTTAGCTAATCAATAACTAATGAATTCTGTCATACCTACTGAAGAACTACTATTAATTATCTACTAGTTAGGGTTCATGAAAAATAACTATGAAGTAACTAATGAACAGTTATACACAATTTCCCTATGTTTTCACTTTAGAATACTGTTTCAGTATACTACTGCCCAGTGGTATGGTCAAGTGCAAGTAAAAATGTAGAAAAATTACTGTTAATCCAGAATAGAGCTGCAAGACTAATTCTGAATTGTAAGAGAAAGGTTAATATTATGAGAATGCACAAAATGTTTGGTTGGCTACTGGTGAAGGACAGGGTAATTCTTTCTCTGCTATGTTTTATAAGAAACATTTCAGTATCGAGAGATCCAAGTGTATTGTACTCTAAACTTTTGTATAGTAATGCTAGTCATAATTTTAACACCAGGCATGCATTAAAGTGATATTTTTTACCTTGGTAGTGGCTAATGGGGATTCAAATAAACAATAAACAATTTCATTGAATTGTGACCCTTTCATATAAAAGTTATTAGCAGTAGTAGTAGTAGTATGAAAATGCAATATTAATAAATGCAATTTTACAGAGGTTTGCCTGTGTAGTGAATTGTTTTGTGAGTGTGTTTTGTAAGAAATCAGCTTCCAGTAGGAACCCTACCAAGACTCCAGTGCCTTGCGATAATTACCTTAGTTTTTATATTTTATATATAGTACTGTATGTGTGCCTCATCAGCATATACCACATTACCCTTAATTCAATTTCTGTATGTAAGGCAAAGCCTGAGGAAAAGTGAAAATACAGGTAACCAATTAGTAATTAATAAAGAATTAACAAATAATTCTGCATGACTTATTTCAAACCTGGAACATTAGGCCTACTCTAAAGTGAAAATATTGGGAACGCATTAGTTATTAATAAAAAATTATTAGATAATTCCTCAAGAATTACTTAAAACCTGAAACAGTATTCTAAAGTAAAACATATGGAACCCATGAGTAATTAATACATAGTTATCAAATAATTGTTCAGGACTTATTTCGAACCTGAAACAGCAGGCCTATTCCAAAGTGAAATTATAGTGAACCCTTTAGTACCCTTTTACTCAAGTAACTTTGAAAATGAACAGGCCTACTTATAATTTTGCTGGAGTAATATTTTATTGGGGTATCTGTACTTTTACTCAAGCACTTGATTTGTGGGCCACAGCCTGATTATTATAGTGATTATTTGCGTATAACTGTTCATTAGTAGTTACTTCATAGTTATTTTTCATGAACCCTAGATAATTAATGAACTAGTAGATAACTAGTAGATAATTAATAGTAGTTCTTCAGTAGGTAGTTATTCATTAGTTATTTATTAGCTAACTGTTACTTAACACAATCATAAAATTATATTACATACTGATAAGTTAACACATCTTCCTTAGTAGTTAACACTAGTGTGTAACGAGGAGTCAGAGGTGTTCGGATCCATGTGCAGAATTTTATTAAGAGAATGGTCATACAGGCAGAAATCAGGAACGGCGTCAGGTGTGTTAGGGATATCCAGAATGATTAACGGTAACAAGCAGAGATCGGGGCAGGCAGCAGAGAATCAGTGTCGGTTACACAATCCAAGATCAGACACGGGAAAAACAAAAACACGGGAAAATGCTCGGAAATGCTAGATAGGCTATACAAGACTTCGCAGTGAGTGAGAGTGAGAGTGCTGCTTTTATGTGTGTGTAAATGAGGTGCAGGTGTGGCAAGGAAATTGGCTGATGAATGAGGTGCAGGTGTGGCAGGGTGATTGCGATGCAGTGACTCATGGGGAATGTAGTTCGGGTGTGGTGCAACAGTATGAGAGGTGCTAGTGTCCAAGTGACATCTGGTGGTTGATGGGTGGAATGGTCCTGAGTGGAGTGCCCTCTACTGAAGTTCATGGGCACTCCATCTAATGATCATAGTGAGTTAAGTCTTAATGAATAATCACCTTTTAGTTCTTCAATAATTCCTTATTAGTTATGCAGTAAGTAAGAAACTTATTCTAAAGTGTTACCCATATTTTGCATGTCTATCTTATTTAACACACCTGATTCCGATAACCAGCTGGTAAGAAGAGAGCTACGTGCATGAACTGTGTACCGACTGACATGGTTATATTCATGTCTCGCACACTTTAATGGTCTTTGAATGGAACATATACGCTTGCTTTGAACTGTAATCATGGTGAAATGTACTGTGATGTCTACTTTGCAGGGCACTTATTGTCGAATAGAACAAACGTCGGAAGTGATAAGTGAAACGAACGAAATATGCAGAAGACTGTAATTGACAACCACTTAAATACATAATCAACTGGATGAGATCAAGCTATAGTGTGTTTATTGTTTTATCTGGCAGATATATCAGTGCCATCTAGTTATTAAAAATATTTTCTTGTGTGTGATACGATAGAAGGGGGCTGTATGATTTCAATGAGTGTGTATGTGACTGAGTGCTCAAATTATCATTATTGAATATGAATAGTCTATATATTTTAAGCAAATGCAAGCATCTCTTAAAAATATTAACGCAAATACAGCCGTTTTTTCCTCTGGTGATATGCATTTGTTATCATTGTACGATACTAATATCACAGTAACCATTTTCTTCTCTATAATAAATTTTTTTTTTACCCTTTTGCTGAAAATCAGCACACAGACATTTTAATCTCGAACTTCTTGCAGGCTATTTCCAGTCTCGCATGAGATCTCTGATCGCATAAGCTTGCGTTATTTCCTTATCTCTTCTCGAGGCGTTTGGTTGTGAAACTTAGTTTATCAACCAGACAGAGTTGTCGGCGATTCCTCCTATTGTAAAGTCATGCAGTGTGTAACCTCCTGTCGCCAATCCATCATGCAATGTGAACACAGGAGTAATTGAATGTAATTCCAGATAGTCATGCTGTGTGAAAACAATGATGATCCAACGACTTAGAAAATTGTGCAGTGTGAACTCAGCATAAATGCATGTTAATGTTAAGTCTAGAACTACAGTACAGTAACATCATTGTGTTCTCTGCACTTACTCCCAATTGCTCTCAACATGTGGACAGGAGAGCTGTCAGTCAATGGGAAAACAAAGTAACTCTCCTTATGTATTTGAAAAAAGTAACTCTGATGTTTTTTTGCCAATTAAAAAATAATGTGTTACATCATAGTTACTTGGAAAAGTAATTTGATTGTATAACTTGTAATACATTACCACCAACACTAATTATTACTATAGTTAAAATGAGTAACAAGGACGTTGTATTGAAAATGAAGGTACACTGCTTAATGTCTTTGTTTATCCCTTTGACAGCTTTTACAGACATTACAAAAATAGCTCATGAAATCAAACATATATGAAAGATTCTACTACTAACCATTCACCTGGAGCACGTGGATCTGGGACAGCTCCTCATAGCCGTACGCGTGACAGCTGTAGTTCCCCATGTGAATCGTAGTCACCTTAGTAATGTAGAGTGAGCCGTCGTCGCCAAAGTCCTAATTGAAAGAGAAGAAAGACACAGAGAATAAAATTGCAGGAAGTCACGGGATGAATAGACGATGCATCAGCGCCATCCCAAAAGCACGCAGGCACAGGGGTTTGTTCCTCACTGTCATGCTCTCTCAGGTTGATAAATGGTAAGGGTTAAAAATATAGCCAGCATTAGCGTGATTAATGAAGCCAGTTGTGGTTTTGTGAGGATGCATCCCCTCATTTGGGGCTTCAGGCTGACTCAAGGGGGATAAAAATATTAAACTGTTTTGTAGTTATATGAATTTGCAGAGGGTAAATGATTTAAGGACACGAAAGCACGCTCTTAAACCCTAACACACCTGCAGCTTTATAGGGCGCATGCCGAAAAGGGGCTCGACTGCCGTACTGGGAACAAAACAGCAATTTGTTTGTTTAGGAGGTCGTCGCTTATCCAGCGAGATGGATGATCGGCTCCAATAAAAACGTGACTTTCCCTCCGAGTGCTGAAGTTTTAGGATGAAGAGGGCAGAAGTGACTCTCTTCCAAGGACATGATGCTGTGGAAAGCCAACGACAAAAACTAATTACTTTTTTTTTATTAAATAAAGATTATGTGACTGATAATACCTCACCTCTGCCGTAAGGCCGATATAATGCCACATAAGGAGGACTCGTAGGGGTATTAATCACTGGAGTTGTATTGGCTGCCACTTTCAGATGAAATCTAATTACGAGTTTGTCATTCACATTTTGAAATCAATTGTCAGATAATGGCTTGTCATGAGGTTTTACCGAAAGAAAAGCACCAGAACTATACAGTTAACAAGCCACTAATTCAAGTGACTGGAAAACAGAAAGACGCAAGGGAAATTTAGCTGCCATCTGAAATTTAGCTGGTTTTGGAAAAGGCAACATTTCAACTCTGAAATGAATCAGAGATGAGTGTTTGTCACACAACTGTGCCAATTCATCTCTAAGGAGAGAAAAGCATTAACTGGAGAAGCCATCTGACACTGCTTAAACTAAAAAACCATTAGACATCATGTTTTTTGGTAATGCATTGAAGCGCCATATAAATGGTACATGAATATGATAATCATTTGGTAATCATCTGAACCCATCACTGCACCATTAATATTATTGAAAGAAAACAGATGAAGCGAAAGGAAATGAAGAAGAACTGTTACAAGCTTCAATTAAATATTGTGGAGTTAACATGCAATTATCAATTATTTAGATGGTACTGCACAAACACAACATGGTATTAGCAAAAATATACTTAAAACATTCTGTGCAAACTTCAGTCAATCATCAATGGAAACAGAAGGAAAATAATTGGGGGTATATATATATATACACTCACCGGCCACTTTATTAGGTACAAATGTTCAATTGCTTTGTAACACAAATTGCTAATCAGCCAATCAGATTGCAGTAACTCAATGCATTTAGGCATCTAGATGTGAAGATGACTTGAAGATGAGCATGTACATCCCTTTATGACTATAGTGTATACATCTTCTGATGGCTACTTCCAGCAGGATATTGCACCATGTCACAAAGGTCAAATCATCCCAGACTGGTTTCTTGCAAAATTGCTAAATTCTTTGCTATTTAAGTTTAAACTCTTAGCAGTTTATTTACTCCTGCGTCATTGCAGTGTTGTAAAAGTTGTCCTGTGCTGAGTTTAACAGTACACCATGAAGCTCTACAGCCTACCATGAAGCACAGGTAAACGGTGGGAGTAACTATGACTCTCTTAGGATCTCCAATCCCCCTCATCCTGGTGATGGGAGAGGTGATCAAAGAGAAATGCATTGGAACCATAGCATATGCAAACGACCTGATTCTGCTGGCTGATGCCCCCCAACAGGTCCAGAGAAAATAGGATGGCCTCTGCAGAGGAATATATCAGGTGGGCGTGTCGCTCAACACCAAGAAATCACGAACTTTAACTATACTCAAGGATGGCAGAAGGAAACATCTGGTGCTGGCACGTATCCTCTGCTCAACAAATGACAAAGCCATCCCAACGATGTGCGTTTCGGACACATAAAGGTACCTTGGAATCCACTTTACATGGAAGGGACGAACAATACCAAAGCAAACAAGTAGAGAGAATGTTACAGGAGATTACATTGGAACCTCTTAAGTCGTACCGGAATGTAGAAATTACACACAAATTTCTGGTCCCAAAGCTCAAGCATGAGCTGATAATGGGATGTGCCCATTGAAACACCATATACCGAAACGACAAAATGATCAGAAGAGCTATAAGGGCATGGCTCCGGTTGCCTAAGGACACATCTCTGGGATTTCTACATGCACCAATTAAATCTGGTGGACTGGGAATCCATTAACTATTAATGAGTCAGAATCCTATTGAAAGAGCTCTGACTGAACTTCCTTCCCTCAAGACAACCCTAAGCAGGATAAACTGACTTCTACTATGTAAAGTCAGCAAGGAAACTGTGTTCTCCTTTGAATAAGCTAAAGTCGAGTGGAAAAAAAATATGAAAGTGTCAGCGGATAGCAGGATGATGATAACGGATGACATTGACCACTGGGTAATCAAGCCCAGTAAAGTCTCCTCAGGGGGATCCAGCTCCAAGGAGGTGTACTCAATACAAAAGGAAGGGAGAAGTCCCCTGATGAGCTAATGTGTTGTGAGCCCTGCCACACTTAAGAAACCTACAATCGCATACTTCATATCTGCAAAATAACTGCGAAATAAGTGGAGACAAGGGAATATCACAAATTTTAATTGTCCAAAACAAGGTTTACACAGAGCTGACTGGAGACACACGTAGCACATCAAAACGTTCAAGACCCGACAAGGACCCATGCAGCAGACTACACTATAAATACTAAACTTAAAGAGGGATAATTTATGGACACAGGTGAATCAAAGAGAAAAATACACACAGACAGTCTATAATCCTGACAGCCAGATCCACCAAACACAATCGGATCACAAAGCAAATAGAGAGGATGCTGAGAAAGAATGGATCCCAAAAATGGATCGATCCAATTATACCCACAGAGAGAAGCTTCATAAAACCTGATCTGATAGTGGAGACAGGACAGAGAACAGCATGCCACAATCCTCTACATATTGGTAGTAGTAAACCCCCAGATGGAGCAGAGCCATAGACTGAAAATCAAGAAATATGGCTTCTGGGAGAATGGCTATATGAGCTTGGATGGCTATATGAGCTTGGATGGAAACTGGCACCCCACTAAAGCATCTTCCGATCATCATATCAACCCTAGGACTGATGTATGGTCCTAGTGGAAGGGGACTGTGGGCAATAGGTCTGACTGCTAAAGACCTCTTGGATCTATGTCTGCTAACAATCACTGGATCACTCAAATGCTACAGTGTGTACACTCATGGAACCTAGAACCAAGAAAGACTTATAAAGCAAATGTGCCCACAAAAGCGGCAATATCCTTGCCACAACTAACTGTCTAGCATCTTTAAAGGTGCCTCAAGTATCAGTGGAAGTCAATCACCACAGGACGAAGGGACAGGATGTCTTGAAGACGTGTTGTGCCTCATCATCTAATTAACGACATGCATGAAGGGATGAACGAGGTTACCAATGTCCCTAACAGCGATCTTTTCCCAACACTGAAATCAACGATTCACTTAGTGAACTGCTATATTGACAAGTGCGACAGAAACCAAATACTGAACGGCCCCAAATAACTATACAGCTATAAACCGCACCATATACCTCAGTTTTAAAGATAAGTCAACAGTGAGAAATCTTGTAGAATAAACTTATCTTTTCTCCTGGGGATATATAAATTATCCGTCTGAGGAATCAGAGACAATCAATTCAAAAGACCTATTCCTTACAATCAAAACACAATTACACATACTGATGTTTCCGTTTTCTGGCGTAAGACACAATAATGTATTTATTTAGTTTCCCTGTTTGTCTGGACCATGTCAGTACTCTGATTCTCTATGCAGCTACATATGAAGCTGAACGGCAATGCGTAAGTCACCGGTGCTCGTTCTCGTTGACCCGCGAGTCTTCGTTGACTGGGTCAGTGTTGTAACATTCAACAAACACTTCATTAACATGCAATTAGAGTATTGTAATGAGCGATTGCATAAACACAACCCCATGCTGTCAGGAACACAGGTGAGCTAAACACAAGCATGACACACCTCATTAAACACTACCCATTCCCACCATGAGCATGTCTGCTTCTCAAAATTTACACATGATTTGCAGCTCTTTGAAATCAGCACGGCTCCTGGCCCAACTCCTGAGACCACGCTCATTATGTTATTTCCAATTACATCATGATATGAAGTGCAGAAACACAAATGTGTTTACTAATTGGAAATGGAAAGTGTGCATCAGAATACAGAGTCTGTGTCCTGATAATGAACATTAACATTTGTGATTTGTGTTGGCATGAGCTTCTATTCAAAAACATACTGATTAATTGATGAAAATCAGTGCAACTGGACTCCGACTGAGCTTTATGTTCTGGAAGGTTATCAGATATTCAGCAGCTGTCCAATTAACAGGAGGATGTAAGCATTTTACATCAGATAAGAAGCTCTGCAGGGTTTCTCACCTTGAGAAGGTGTTCTGAGCACAACATTTCCTTATAATCCATAATACTGTGAATGCCTCACATCATGCAGATGCATATTACCAAGTTGTGCTGTCGCAGTAAGCATATAAACGGGACTACATGACCGGGGTTAATTTTCTTGCAGTGATTATTATGGTTGATTTTCAACATATGAAAGTACTCACATTTATATCCTCCAGATCCAGGAAGTTGAGGATGATGCCGTTTCTCTTCCAGATAATGGGTGGTCTCAGGGTGCCCTGAATGGCGCAGGACAGCATGGCACTCAGGCCGACGGTCACTGTTGTGACAGTCAGATGCTTGTCATCGGCTAGACTGAGCTGAACGACCTCTGCGAGACAAAACACCATTATTGCAATTTAGTTAGCCCATGCATTTACATGTATTACTTGAAAAATTATTTGTAATTTATTAAGGCGTTGGAATGTTAAAATACTTTTTGTTGTCTCAGTTTAATATGCTATTATAAGGATGTTTCCTTGTGACAATAGCAATTTGTTTATCCTGAGTGATTCGTTCATTGTGAATGAATTCTTTATGACTCGGGAGTAACGAGTGGTCTCAGAGAGTGGCTAGATCATTTTTTGTGTACAGTTTCTTTTGAGAAGACAAGCTTCTGGACAAGGAGACTTAAATAAAGATTTGTTCATTTTGCTGAATGAGATTTAAAGATATGAATTGGTAAAATGATCCAATCTTCTATTACTGCAGTAGGCACTATGAAAACATAGATCTGTTTGTTTGCAACACTAGATGCATTTACATGGAGCATTGCTTTCTGGTTACAATCGGTTAAAAAATCCAAGCCGAATGAAAATGATTTATGTCAACATTTACGTCAACGTTTAAAAATGTTTTCAACATCTTTTAACATTCTTATTTAACATTTGGGTAACTAGTAAATTAGAATTTTGCGTGTGTTTTAAAGTTATGCAACATTTTAATAAAATTAAATAAAATTTTTAAATTATGCAGTTTTGAATTACAGTATATGCTGTTAATGTGAGAATGTCACACTATTTTACATATGCATCTGCTTACATATGCAATCGCTTGTTCGTGCTACTTCTTTGCCTGTGTTTTGACCTGGGCATTTCGTACTCTTTCAGACGATGTGTAATAGCGCCCCCTACCATATAACAGTGAAAACATAGAAAGAAACAATTCTGTTAATGCCGGGGAAAGAGTTATCAAATCAAAAGCAGCAGAAACCAAGATCACGATTAAAATGTGATTTATTGTGCCACCCTATTTTCCATCATTGCTTGTGTTATTTTTCTGTATATTACTCTAAAGCTGCTTTGTCTCACTCTGTATTGTATAGAGCACTATAGAAATAAAAGTAAGATGACTTGTCTTGATGAGCCATTTGATCATTGGTGAACAGTCCATCTGAAGTGTGCAAACAAGAATGGCCCAGACATTGCAAATGTCTCCGAGTGACCTCGGGTCAATAACAGTCTGGCTTTCAGATCAGTCATTTCACAGCTAGCTTGCAAATAACAGTGTTGGTGTGTTGACAGCAGTCTAAGCATATCATGCTGATGCTTGACGGCTGAAGCAAATGGCTTGAATGCTTGTATCCATTAGCATTCTTCTGCAGTGGACACTTTCTGGCGCAAACATGTTGTTTGCATGATTTCCTGACAGGTCCAGGTAGGGCTGTCACTTTTTATTCGATATTCGAATATGCATTCAAACATGACGTGAAATATCCGTAATCGAACTATGAATAAAATATCCGGTTTTTAAAATGCCATGTGAAGCGAATTTTTTACAGTCTATTAGACCGTTTGTTTTTTATTTTATTCTTTGCCATCTTATCCAGTAGAGGGCACTCTACACATATTGCAGCGTAGTCCCATGACCAAATCAAGCGAATAAGAGCTAGTAGCCAGGCACGTCTGTGCGCTCCGAACGTGTGTTCTCCACCGCGGGGATCATTGTAAATAAAAAGAGAGCTGCACTTAATCCAGATCAAGTTGATAGACTGGTGTTTCTTGCAAACAATATTAAGAAATGATTTAGGCTAGGCTATATGCCTTACTCCTGCTTCACGTTATTGTTCGTGCCTGTTCTGAATCATTTTTTTTTTTTAGCCTAATGTTGTGGGATATGCATAGTGGCACTTCGTGTAAGTTGATATTCTAAGTTGATAACCTGCTGTTTCAAACATTAAGTAAAAATAATAATAATCCAGATAGTCCTGTTTATGACTCACAGTTAATACATTTGTGATTGAATCTCCATTAGGCTACAGTGTTTTTTTTTTTTAATGTGCGGGGGGCGGGCATGTACATTGCATGATATTCGATATCCATTCGAATTTGATTTTTCTCAAAAGTGACAGCCCTAGTTCCAGGTAGATTTAATTATTTCAAATGAAAAGAGGTCATTTAGGTGACGTTGAGAGAGGATTGCAGTGCTGAACACATTTATTTGTCCTGGTTACAGGGGAAATGAGTTCTTTGCACCTGCCTGTCAAATTGCAGCCATCAGATCTGAAAACGCAGCAGGTGCAAGAGGATGAACGGCCCATATACCGCTACAGCAATGACTTGTGATCCACCGTGATCCAGACGGCACTGCACGTCTCTTAAAATGCTATTCTCCATCATTTCATCATGCTGTAGTGAATTTCTGCTGCTGAGATCACTAGAAAATTCAAAATGTTACAAAATGTTTTTGACACTGAATTCAGTTGATGTGCTGTTACTAATTCTGCCATTTGTGAACAAATATGTAATAATCCTTATTTAACATTTGGGTGACTAGTAAGAAGTTTACGTGTGTTTAAAAGTTATGCAACACTTCATGTCACAGAGTGCCACATTCCATGACTCCAAAAATGGAGGCATTTTTAAATTATTTTAGTATAATTGTACAAACACATCCATACATAAGTTTTTAGAAAGATCAGCGAGTCTGAAATATGATCATCAGGCTTTTGCGGAATGTTTATATGTTCATCTCTGTATTGCATTGGATTATGTTTTGATCATTTAAGTATCATCTTACTAAGACATATTATTGAAGATTCTTTAATATAAACAAAAACAAATTTCAAAATTCTGTCAGGCTTTACAAGGTTAAACTTGAAAAGCTTTAACTCTTGTCCAAGTGATGCTATTTCTATTGAGTCAAGAAAGAAGAACAGTTAAATCAACAGGTGATATTTCTTTTGACAAATATAGCAAAGTAGTGTGTATGTAGTATTAGAACAGCACATAAGAGGAGGACGTTTTATAAAAGCGAAGGCAAATTCTCCTCACAGGGGTCGAAAAGTGAATGCATACACAGCTTCAAATTTTACAGCAAATATAAAACCTAGCATCTCCCTTTTCAGGAATCAGCAGATGCCTCGTAGTTGTGCTTCTCATTTTTAGCCTCCAGCAATACTTTTCTTTTCTTGGCACCATGTTGATTTTCCACAGCATAAGAGGTCTGGTTTGAGATTGTTTACCACCCAGACACACACACACACACACATGCGCACACGATAGCCTCTGAGGCAGGGATGCAGACAGACGAATGACATATCCATTGCCCATGGCAGCCCTCCTGCTGGATAGGGTTGACATGACATTATCTCTGTAATGACTCTTTGTGTTCCCCTCTCACCCAAAAATAGTCCCTCCTCGCAAGTAATTGACTTGCCTGGGATTTGCAAACTATTGATCCATCAAAGCTACGTGTTATTGCCGACATCAGCCAAAGGCAAGAGCGCTCATTTCCCACCTAAATGAAAGCTTCCTGCAGGGGTTTTTAGACAAATGCTAAGCACAGTCAAAGTGCCTCCTCAATCAGAGATGAAAGGTGCATGAACAGCCACAGCATCTTTATATATGACACTATAACAGCTGATCTTGGAACAGTTCTCCACAGTGGCACACCGACTCTGTTTCTGAGCAGCTGATTATGGTGATGTGCCGTTTACAGCTCTGTGTTTAAGACAAAACCACTATGGTCGGGAATCCAGAATCGCTTTCTCTGTTTTACACTATAAACCCAAATAAGTTTGCAAGTTACCTCAAATTATTTGAACACACAATATAAATATAATATAAAAATATTAAATAATCTCTAGTAATTTTTTGTTACTGACGGTTTAATCAGACTATATGTCCATTCAGGCAAGTAAAATTCTCTCTCACTTGCCCCTTCAAAAAATCATGTGTTAATGTGATTATGTGTTAACAAGTGTTAATGTCGAGCCCTAACCTAAGATTTGTAAATCAAATCATGACCCTGAAAAAGCTCACTTGAGGAAGACATGAAACTTAGAACAACTGATTTAAAACTCTCCATGTGTTTCGTGACTGAAACGAGAGAAGAAAGAGCACAGAGTTTTCCATGCACAGATCCAAAGCGGCTTTAGTGAGTGTGTTCAGTTATTACCCATCTTACACTGACTGAGTGTTTATAACAGTTCTCATGTGACACACAGAAGCTATCAGATCTCTCACAGTCATTGCATGTGGATTTATTAAAGGTGTCTCAATGTGCTTTGTCCTAAAATAAGATTAAACAGCAACACCCGCATAAAGCACAACACCTGCTGGCTGCAAACACTCTTAAGAGTGCAAACAGCGTAACTGTAGACTGCTAACACATGCACAACTTCTTTTACAGCAAACTGCTCTTATTTCTTTATATAGATAGATGAGTACATCAAAACATATGTTCATGCCCTTGAGAAAATGAACATGCTGAGGTATCTGCAGCACACACACACACACACACACACACACACACACACACACACACACACACACTCCCTTCTATTTGTTACAACAGTCACATTTAAACATTTTACTACTTGATATATTTGATTATGATTGGTTAGTTGTAGCACTGAGCAGTTAAATATTTTTGCATAATGTTGCTAAACTGTTCATATTTACACTAATTTCATATACTGTATTTATATGAAATGTATTGTATTAATTAAATTAGTACTAGCTAAAAGTCATCACTTAAAGGAAGAAACTGCCTTATCTCTCTATCTATCTATCTATCTATCTATCTATCTATCTATCTATCTATCTATCTATCTATCTATCTATCTATCTATCTATCTATCTATCTATCTATCTATCTATCTATCTATCTATCTATCTATCTCAACCTGTCCTTCAACCAATATGCTCGTATAGGTCGTTTGTCCAAATCCCTGAAATATGACCCATCAGAGCATATACTAATTGTGCCCCTATCGGCAACAGGAAAATTTCATATTAATGTTGGGTTATATATAAATTGGGTTATAATTTGGGTTTCATGTAGCTCAGTTAGAAGGGTATTGCATTATACGACTATATGTAATCATGCGAAATAATTTTAGCAAATATATCTTTTGGCCATTGTTTGTATATATATAAATATATATTGGAAACGCAGGAGATCTGAATGGTAGACTTTTCGAAAATGATCATCAACAAGAGACCCTCTTGAGGATGTGGTTATTGTCTCGGCTGAAGAAAAGGCTCTGAGATGGTGGGAGGAGAACAGCGCACTATTGATTAGATTGGTTTTCATAATGCACAGGTGTGCACGAGCCCACGGGGTCAGGATGGCTCTGCCGCACTCCGCATTTAAGGAATGTTGACATTTGTTCTACCATCCTGCCCTGAAGGGACAACCTCAATTACAGAGCCAATTAATTTCCATCCCACAAAATAAAAATGACTTGACATCAGCAAATGTGTTCTCGGAGGTTGCATAAGAGAAACAGAAAACAGACTGAAGAATGATGCGACGGCACAACAGGGATCCTACAGTCATTGAAAACCTGGAAATATCACATTTTTAAACTGTTGTTGTCCTGGAAAAGTCATGGAAACAGATTCTGTTATGATGGGATTTTAAAGGGTTTCTATTATGTCTGAGATTTGTAAGGCTACAATTGCACTGAAGAGTAGAAACAGTGTTTATTTCGAGGATGGACCAAAAGCAATGACATGATGCTGCATGTTGCTTTATTTTTAAGGCACTAGCTGTGTAGTTGTCAATGCAGTGATGTCTGTTTGCTAGTTACATTAATCCATTCATTACAAGTTAATGGTTAACTGCAAAAGTTTTTAATACATTTTTAGTTTTTAAGTTAATTTATTCCTTTAATTCAGTTAAGTTTCAAATACACAACATATTTGAGTAGTGTTTGCACACAAAATGAATGCACTACCCAGCAAATGCTGCCTAACACTCTTTTTTCTGTCTTTGTAAAACAACTTGCAATTTTGAATAAAACTTTAATTTTAGTCTACTTAAATCTTAAGGTGGACTGAACCAATTTCAATTCCTCAAAGTGGTAGTAAACTTTAAATCTAAACATGAACCAGCTTGTTTGCTAAATTTGAGGCAATTAAGTAAACTTAACTTATTACATTTTACAGTCATGAAACTCTAGGGGCCCTATTTTAATGATGTAAACGCATGGTCTATAGCACACAGCACAGGTGCACTCAGGGAGTGTCCGAATCCACTTTTACTTGTTTAACGATGGAAAAACAGTCGGCGCGCCTGGCTGCATGGTCTAAACGGTTTGTCCCTATTCCCTGATTAATGGATGGTTTTTGGGCATAAAATGCAATAAACCAATCATAGTGTCATATCCCATCCCGCTCTTTGAATAACAAAAAAGTAAAAACATTGCGCTACACTTTAGACCAGGTTTTTGTTGGTCAACGGCGCAGTCTATATTCAGTTCCTCAAAATAGCAATGCGCCAACAATGTGCCTGAACACACCTCTTTTTTAGACCTGCATAACCATGGGCACACCAGTGGGCGCAAATACATTTGCTATTTAAACAACACAGTGCAGGACGGAAAAATTTTAACTGTGTCAGGCTGAAACGAGCAAAAACACTTGCTTTGTACCGCATTGCACCAGGTGTATGATAGGGCCCAAAGATGGCGCAGTCTTATGTAGATAGGTCTAACTCAATCTGAGGTAATAACATCATTATCACATGGCACAGCTGATTGGTTCTCTCCTGTATTGTTAGCCAATGAGCTCGCTGCTCAGCATTCAAATATATGACTAGAGCTTGCTGTAGCAGTTGCAGCATGCTTCAGAAACCCTCCACCTTCCCCAGCTCCACCTATATAGACCTGCTACGAGGTGATTCATGTATGCAATAAGGGGGTTATTTCATGTATATTTGCAGCAGCAGTATTTCTTACATTCTCACAGCAGCATGTTGTGGATGTATTGGCAGTAGCAAGTCTCTGTACTTACTCTACCGCAGCAGCGTAGCAGATCTATTCCGCCAAGACCAAATACATTAACATTGTCATTAAGACAATAACACGCCAATCCCTCAGAGAGTTGTAATGACAGGTTACTCATTTTAGGTAATGCATTCTGACTACTTTTTAGATTACTTTTAGATCTCTTTTTAGTTAGCTTGTTTTAAACGTATCATTAAACATAACATATTGAATCACCTGTCAGTCAAACTCTTTGCGAAGGGTCAGTTGGGTTACAATAGAGATTTTAATCCTGTGCATTCATAAGATCACTAAGAACACTAAGAATGTAAGACTAAAAAACTCCAAAACAGTCTCTTCTTTACTCCATTTCACATGTTTTCCGTAGTCATTTGACATATCCTCTCAAACACTGATAACCTGTGGTTAAGCGTGGTGCGAAAAATCTTAAATGAGTCTAAAATATTCATAAGCAAATCAATCTAATTATTAAAAATCATTCATCACAAAGGACTGGAAAGTATGTGAAAACTCATTTATCAAAAAGCATGTAACTAGGGAAGGACTAGTCCCCCGCTGAATCAAGATCGATTACCTGCTGATGTTTTACTGATCTTCTACCACACACAAACAAAACACTGAACATCACACTGATGACTTTACACAATAAAAAACCCAACCGAAAGATGTAATCAACATAAACCAACTCTTTCATACCCTTCAAGCTGTTTATCGACAATTTAAAACCACATAAACTCAGGCATCCAATACATTAAGGTGCTCTAGAACAAACGCTTCTTTGAGACGAGAGAACGCTGTTTAGCACTGCATGTCACCTGCCCCCTGTAGACCGCAGCAGGACGTGAAGGGCACACGCTGTGATTAATTACCTGCCCGACAGCTGTTTACTCAACCAGGCCAGGTTTGGAACACTTACCAAATTTTAGCCTGTAAATGAAAAACAAAAAACAAAAGAATGACCGATATTTAACTCCATGTGCATTGTGAAAAGTGCTATACAAATAAATGTGGCTTGATTTAAACTGCAGCTCATACTTCCACAGTTTCCAATAACAGGCCAATTACAATCTCCATATTCCATTATCTTTTCAAACAAATGAAAACAGACTCCTGGCATATTACCATTGATTATTATATTGCAAACACTCTCTGTCTGACACTAAACAGAAATGATGTGTACCGGCACAAACTGCTTAAACGGACCAGCGGTGAATGACCAAGAACTGATTTGTTCATTTCCTACTGTAATAAACCACTGCGGGTGTAATAAAGAATTTAATTACCAACAAAACAAAAATGTTCAGTGCTCAAATATAAGCAGACCTACAGAATAGTTTATAATGAAGTGCTTGCTTATCTCACTGTGTGCTGTATTCACAATTTATTGCAGTACTTGTTTTCCCTGCATCCTGTTAATTTGCCATTTTTATTTTGAATTTATGCACCACTTAAAAAAGACATTAAAAAGGAACAATATTGACTTTGCTTTTCACTCAAGAAATTAAGTATAAAGGTTACCTGATCTAAAGAAAGTGTAAGTAGTGCCACAATGCTAGGAGCACCAGGCCAATAATATATATCATAGCAAAAAAAAAATAAAGTATGGAACAGAAATTCTTCATTTATAGAGCTGGGCAATATGGCTAAAAATGTTATCACAATATGTTTTCCCATATCATTCAATAATAATATTCATGACAGTATTAATTTAGCATTAATGGGGAAGGTAATGGGGCTTTGCTAATGTATGTTAGATATTGAGAATGAATGTAAACCTTTTTTTGTTCAAAATTAAACTGCACAGAGCAAGGTTGCATTAAATCTATTTTATTTTCCCCTAAGTTCTATGTTTTCCCTTTTATTTTATTTTCTCTGAAGTTTGTATTTTATGGTTTAATACAAACATATCGTCTAAAATGGTGTCTAATGAAATGTATTCAGTCTTTTAAGATGCAATCAATAACAAAAGATTGCATTTTTTCCCCCAGATACGATGTATACATGTTATGTGATATCCCTTTAAAAAACAATAATACTTTAAGAAGTATATTTTAGCATACTACTGTGATATAATTATGTTACAATTTCTTTTAAGTTAAGTTGGAATTTTATTTTGGCATTTTCTTTTTTTTCTTTGGTGGTGGTTTGTCTTTAAAGATCTGTTAGTTTCAGTGTGTATTTGACAGAGGATGGACACAGAGGATCACAGACATTAGCAGTACCGCGTCAGGGAACAGCAGCTATCATGTCGTGTAAGACTCGGGCGACAGGTGTCATTGCTCATGACAGCACAACAGCGGTCAGGTGACTCGTACAGATGGTCAGAGCTTCCAGTCGTGTTAAAGGACATACTAATGTGATTTCTCAGGGATATTTTCTGACCTACAGTAGATGGAGCAGACTGTTCTGGTGAAACAGACACATTCTATCTAAGAGTCTCGTTCAACAGCAACCTTCAACATTCTCCAGCAATCCAACAGATAATCAACGACGTATTGTCCACAGTAAATCAGTTTTTGGAAAATGCAATATCGAGGAAAAGGTCAATCTAACCTTGCTTTAGGAGTTTCCTCTTCTATGATCAAACCATTTCGTTGCAATATGATGGCAGAACTCCTGTCTTCCGCCCGGATTAGTGCTGGACTCAGATGTAATGACAAAGCTGGATACACTGAAATGGAGGAGATTGCTTTTTGTTGCTTCTAGAGCAAACACGCTGCATTAATCGATAAAGGCCCAGATTTGCTGCATAAAGTGTAAATGAAGAGGAGTAGCAGACAATTAGCAGAAATGAACAACACTGAATGCTCATTTCAATTTATAGAGTAAGGTCCCAGAGTCTGATGATAAGAGTATAATATAATTATATCTAATATTGTGAGGCCCACACTGATCAAAAATATCAAATTTGGCACAGATGCTGATATTTATATACAGTATGGTCAAAATGATTTGATCAATATTATGTCTTAGATATATGATATTGATGAATGTGATATTGAATGCTCATTTGATGATCAAAACATATAATGCAATGGTAAGGTAATCAGGTAAATAATAATCAAGCAAAGTGAAGCTGCTTCAGTCCGGTAAGTGCCCATATTGAAATATTACTTACAATATCAATATAAGTTATTCTTATGTTTACTTTATACAAATCAGTAAAAAGACATCTGAAGAACAAGCTGAAGGTGGATGTTTGTACAGTTAATAAACAAAAGGATTTAGAATTGTAAATCAATTTTGGAAAACGTTATGATGCGAAATGAGATTTGGTCAGATGTTCGTCTTCCATTGAAGCTCAAGATGCTCTGTGGATCATCTCAGATCATGACCAGAGCTGCTGTCAGGAAAGCAGAAAAGACATGCACCAAATACTGAGAAAATATAAACGGCATGTTCATGTTTTACTCCATTTGTTATGCTGATTCAAGTTTTAGCATTTGTCATGAGTGAACTTCTGCAAATAAAAAATACTCACACTCAACATGATCACATTATATTACTGGAAGTTATTTCTTTCTATTTAATTCTGAGATTTTAACGAAGATATTTGTATTGCACATTATAGAAGACAATTTTAGAATCTTACATTTTCATTGTAGAAGCGTTTTACACTTTTTAGCATTATTTTAGTCTTCTGGGTTTAAAAATGACTTTACGTCGACAAAACGGATTGTGAATTGATAAATGACAGTAGTACTTTCGATGATATGTTGTCTGTGTGTCCTTTTCCTAAGACAAGATGCTTTGCTTAATTATTCATGACTGCACGTGTTGATTTCCTATGACAGACATTTCAAACGGTAAGATTGTGTACAGTACAGATTATGAAGTAAAATGAACAATGATGAAATCTGAAGTTAACTGATTTTATATTGAGAAAATATGATTTGAGTCAAAACATAGTGAATACAAATGTGGACCTGGACTCGAGAGATTTATGAGCAGTTGAGTGGAGGAAGGTAATATGACGGCAATGAAAGTGATACTGACGTCTCAGCGCACTCATGTCTAACACAATCAGAAGTGCTGACAAGCTATTATAGACTCGTTGCCAGTTTGTATTCAGATTCACAGCTATAATAGGATAATGAGCGGCCTGGGGTTTTTACCTAATTATATGTCAGCAGGATACATTAGGTGATACTTGCTAACCTCAAGACATACAGTTTTGAGTTTTGAATATTTCACACAAACTTGACATATCACAGACAAACCAATCTTGCCAAGCTTTACTGACTGACATTAAATCACCAAAATAATAATAAAAAACAAAATATATAAGTAAAAACAAATAAAAGTTTTTTTTAATAAACAGTAATTGTACAAATGTCCACCTTCAGCTTTCGTTTAACTTTTTTTTTTTTTTGCTGTGAAATCTTTACAGATTTTTATAAAGTAAACGTAAGAATAAGTTGGATATTGTTAGTAATTTTTCCAGATGAACACTTACTGGACTGAAGCAGCTGAGCATTATTTGATTTTCCAGACATCATTTTTGGAAAAAAAACAGTGAGTCTCAAATCTGATAATGCTTTTGAAAAACATTTATTTGTTCATCTCTTAATCTTCATTGTATTGCATTACATTGCATGCTTTTTTTTCCATCAAGCTAAGCGTTTAAATAACGTCTTACTAAGATGGAGAGACAGAGAGAGAGAGAGAGAGAGAGAGAGGTATCATGTATTATGAGAACAATAATGGCGCCAGTATTGAGCCCTGAGGGACACCACATGTAAAATGACCTAGAGAAGAGCAGTGCTTACCAAGACTAACTCTTTAGTCTTTAGAATTTACTCTTTGACAAATAAGAATAAAACCAGTTAGTACCTCTAGGACTGGTGCCGGAGGATCTTGTCTTGTGGTCAACAAAATCAAAACCTGAACCTGAAGATCTAAAAGCACCAAAGCCACCACATTACCAGCATCAGTCATCATTAAAATATCATTAAATTTTTTTAGAAGATCAGACTCAGTGCTGTCTTTAATATGTACGTACATTGAAAGTATGATGAGGTCAAGTAAATTGGGACACATGCCTTTGGTGTGAGAGACCCGGGTTCGAATTCACTGTGAGGCACCAATCTGTCCCTGAGCAAGACACTTAAACCCTAGTTGCTCCAGAGGCGTGCGACCTCTGACATCAAAAAATCAGTTTCACTGGAGAAAATGAATGTGATTTTTCCTGCACTGCCAGTGGCCAAATTAAAGCAACAATTCAAACCCACATTTTAAATGTCTGAACACTGCACCAATTAATCAGCTTATAATCCAACGTGATCTCATGAGAATACGTGTGTATTTTTACGTTTAATGTGGTTCTACCACACGTACATTTACTTACGTTTTCATGCACATAAAAACGTACAACTTAGACGTATTTATAGCAGTAAAACGTACAAATACTTACATGTTAGCAGCTACAAAAACGTAAATAATCTAACGTAAAGTGTGAATTTATATGAATTCCCATGTATTGATATTAAAATCGTGGCTTTAATGATTTAAATCTGTTGTATTTAATTGTCATATCAATAAATGTTTTTATTGAATTTATTGAAAGCAGTTTACTCATCTACTTCATAGGAAATAACATTTCTGTGCATGCTGCAACACATAGATACACAAAAGCACAGCATACAATTACAAATCACATCCATTTTATTTGTTTGCTGTACTCCATCTTTAGAATCCAGATGTTTGCAAGGAACATAACCATATCAATCGATCTTCATCTTCATTCTCAGCAACAGCGTCCGTCACAGTCAAAGCCCGCGCTCGTTATGATTCGAATTAGTGATGTGTCGTTCTTGAACGATTCGTTCATTTTGAACGAATCTTTAATGTGACTCGGGAAGAACGAGTCGTCTCGGGGAGTGATTCGTTCAGTCGCGCATGCAGTAGTGATTCACCTGTCAGTCAATGCAGTCTTGAGCCGGAAAGAGAATTGATTAGTTCATAGTTCGGGTCTGTCGGGTTTTTGACTCGTTCCTTCATCACGTGACAGACCCGTACGCTAAAACCATAGACAGTTCGGGTTGTTTGTTCTTTTGTCCCGTGATGTGACAACATTGGGAGTAATTATTAAATCAGATTGTCTTTAAAAACCATACTTTTGTAACATATGACACTTTATAAACATTAAAAAACACCGTGTACATACTTTTGAATTGTTGTTTATTGTTTATTTTTGTGCCAGAAAAGCTTTGTAACAAAGAGGACAACTATTCCAAAATAAATCAAAATAATAAAAAAGTAAATAATTAAAAATAAAATTAAAATTAAAAGATAATAAAGCCACAGGGTCTAATAACCTTAACAAATGAACTTTAAAAGTACAATATAAATTTTTTTTAATATTGCACAACAAGCTTTGCTTTTTTTATATAATAATTTAAAATGAATACGTTTTAAAATAAATAACACTTTTGTGCCAAAATAAAAACTTTATATCAAAGAGGATAACTACTCCCCAAATAATTTTAAACCATTTAAATAAAAATAAATGAAAATTAAGAGATACTAAAGCTACGGAGCCTTATAACAATAACAAATTACCTTTAAAATCACAACAACAACAAAAATATTGCACAACAAGCTAGTCTTTTTCTAAATAAATAAAAATAAATAAGCTTTAAAATAAATAACACACTGTGGCTATATACTTAGGACTTGCTTTAAGGCATGTTTGCATTTAAAAAAAAAAACAAGCTCCCTGACCTTGGATGGGCTGAGTCTGTTTCTTCTATCTGAGATAATCTGCCCAGTTTTAGAAAAAATTCCTTCAGATGGCACAGATGTGGCCACAATGCAAAGTCTTGTCTTTGTGACTTCAGAAAGGCTTTTGTATACTGGTGAACATCTCCTCCACCAGGCCAGAGGGTCTGATGTGCGGGGTAAGAGTGGCTCTGCAAGGTAGGCCTGCACCTTTATAGCATCTGAGGTCTTAGAAGAGGTAGCAGAAGGCCTCAAGCTTGCTACCCTCTCGTCAAAGTCTTCCCAAAACATGGCCCCTGCACTGGCAGTAGCACCAGGATCTGAAGTATCCTCCTCACTCTGAGCTGGGTTAAAACTGTTAAAGCTGAAGTTATCATAACCTTAATGTTTTCAAACTAACATTAATAATTCAAATTCAAAATTTTATTTGCTTTTAATGTAAATGTCATTATGTCCTTTTTTGAGCAATCTTCTTATACATATATTACACCAATATGTCAAGTCTGCCTAGGAAAAGCAATTATTATACCAGCAAACTCAAAATTGGAGTAAAAATGAACAAACTAGTCTATAAAAACTTTTTATTGTAAGCTTGGATTATTATATTATTATATAGCCTAGTGTTTATTTACCGATAGACAGTCAAAAAGACAAATTAATCAATATTTTATTTATAACAGGGTTTTATTTATTTATAAAATAATAACAAACAACAGATCCTCAACAAACAGTAACAAAAACACAGTGACAGAAAATGTCAGAAATAGCGTATGGGTCTGTCACGTGATTAAGGAACGAGTCAAACTTGACCCGAGACCCGAAAGACTCATGAGATGAACTAATCAATTCTCTTTCCGGCTCAAGACTGCGTTAGTTTTGCGTATGGGTCTGTCACGTGATTAAGGAATGACTTAAACCTGAGGACTTCTTGTCAGATAAGAGGTGAGGTGAGCTAATCACAGACTAAAGACCCAGGTAAAGATATATAGCATTTATTATATATAGCTTATAGCATTTTAGTTTTGTATTGTTTTTAGTGTGATCAACGTTTGCGTAAGTACTAGATGTGTTGGGGAAGTAACACGTAACATTTTCATTACATTTTGCTAAAATGAACGAAATGAACGAAATGACTCGAAAAAAGATTCGTTCGTTTTGCTGAACGAGGCTCAAAAGTCTGAGTCGGTAAAATGATCCGAACTTCCCATCACTAATTCGAATTTGAAAATAGCGCCAGTGTGCCACAGGAACGTTACGACATGGTTTACGGCATTAATATCGAACTCTCATTGGTTCTCATTGGTTGGTACAACCCGAATTCCGGAAAAGTTGGGACGTTTTTTAAATTTTAATAAAATGGAAACTAAAGGAATTTCAAATCACATGAGCCAATATTTTATTCACAATAGAACATAGATAACATAGCAAATGTTTAAACTGAGAAAGTTTACAATTTTATGCACAAAATGAGCTCATTTCAATTTTGATTTCTGCTACAGGTCTCAAAATAGTTGGGACGGGGCATGTTTACCATGGTGTAGCATCTCCTTTTCTTTTCAAAACAGTTTGAAGACGTCTGGGCATTGAGGCTATGAGTTGCTGGAGTTTTGCTGTTGGAATTTGGTCCCATTCTTGCCTTATATAGATTTCCAGCTGCTGAAGAGTTTGTGGTCGTCTTTGACGTATTTTTCGTTTAATGATGCGCCAAATGTTCTCTATAGGTGAAAGATCTGGACTGCAGGCAGGCCAGGTTAGCACCCGGACTCTTCTACGACGAAGCCATGCTGTTGTTATAGCTGCAGTATGTGGTTTTGCATTGTCCTGCTGAAATAAACAAGGCCTTCCCTGAAATAGACGTTGTTTGGAGGGAAGCATATGTTGCTCTAAAACCTTTATATACCTTTCAGCATTCACAGAGCCTTCCAAAACATGCAAGCTGCCCATACCGTATGCACTTATGCACCCCCATACCATCAGAGATGCTGGCTTTTGAACTGAACGCTGATAACATGCTGGAAGGTCTCCCTCCTCTTTAGCCCGGAGGACACGGCGTCCGTGATTTCCAACAAGAATGTCAAATTTGGACTCGTCTGACCATAAAACACTATTACACTTTGAAATAGTCCATTTTAAATGAGCCTTGGCCCACAGGACACGACGGCGCTTCTGGACCATGTTCACATATGGCTTCCTTTTTGCATGATAGAGCTTTAGTTGGCATCTGCTGATGGCACGGCGGATTGTGTTTACCGACAGTGGTTTCTGAAAGTATTCCTGGGCCCATTTAGTAATGTCATTGACACAATCATGCCGATGAGTGATGCAGTGTCGTCTGAGAGCCCGAAGACCACGGGCATCCAATAAAGGTCTCCGGCCTTGTCCCTTACACACAGAGATTTCTCCAGTTTCTCTGAATCTTTTGATGATGTTATGCACTGTAGATGATGAGATTTGCAAAGCCTTTGCAATTTGACGTTGAGGAACATTGTTTTTAAAGTTTTCCACAATTTTTTTACGCAGTCTTTCACAGATTGGAGAGCCTCTGCCCATCTTTATTTCTGAGAGACTCTGCTTCTCTAAGACAAAGCTTTTATAGCTAATCATGTTACAGACCTGATATCAATTAACTTAATTAATAACTAGATGTTCTACCAGCTGAATCTTTTCAAAACTGCTTGCTTTTTTAGCCATTTGTTGCCCCCGTGCCAACTTTTTTGAGACCTGTAGCAGGCATTAAATTTTAAATGAGCTAATTAAGTGGATAAAAGTGTAAAATTTCTCAGTTTAAACATTTGCTATGTTATTTATGTTCTATTGTGAATAAAATATTGGCTCATGTGATTTGAAATTCCTTTAGTTTTCATTTTATTAAAATTTAAAAAACGTCCCAACTTTTCCGGAATTCGGGTTGTAGATGTGTTGGGGAAGTAACACGTAACATTTTCATTACATTTTGCTAAAATGAACGAAATGAACGAAATGACTCGAAAAAAGATTCGTTCATTTTGCTGAACGAGACTCAAAAGTCCGAGTCGGTAAAATGATCCGAACTTCCCATCACTATGGCGCAGTAGCAGTACTGATTTCAAATGTCTATCAACTGAAACAAGACATGTCGCAACCTGTGACGAATTATGTGAGAACCAATGAGAGTTCGATATTAATGCCGTAAACCATGTCGTAACGTTCCTGTGGCGCACTGGCGCTATTTTCAAATTAGAATTAGTGATGGGAAGTTCGGATCATTTTACCGACTCAGACTTTTGAGCCTCGTTCAGCAAAACGAATGAATCTTTTTTCGAGTCATTTCGTTCATTTCGTTCATTTTAGCAAAATGTCATGAAAATGTTACGTGTTACTTCCCCAACACATCTAGTACTTACGCAAACGTTGATCACACTAAAAACAATACAAAACTAAAATGCTATAAGCTATATATAATAAATGCTATATATCTTTACCTGGGTCTTTAGTCTGTGATTAGCTCACCTCACCTCTTATCTGACAAGAAGTCCTCAGGTTTAAGTCATTCCTTAATCACGTGACAGACCCATACGCAAAACTAACGCAGTCTTGAGCCGGAAAGAGAATTGATTAGTTCATCTCATGAGTCTTTCGGGTCTCGGGTCAAGTTTGACTCGTTCCTTAATCACGTGACAGACCCATACTCTATTTCTGACATTTTCTGTCACTGTGTTTTTGTTACTGTTTGTTGAGGATCTGTTGTTTGTTATTATTTTATAAATAAATAAAACCCTGTTATAAATAAAATATTGATTAATTTGTCTTTTTGACTGTCTATCGGTAAATAAACACTAGGCTATATAATAATATAATAATCCAAGCTTACAATAAAAAGTTTTTATACTAGTTTGTTCATTTTTACTCCAATTTTGAGTTTGCTGGTATAATAATTGCTTTTCCTAGGCAGACTTGACATATTGGTGTAATATATGTATAAGAAGATTGCTCAAAAAAGGACATAATGACATTTACATTAAAAGCAAATAAAATTTTGAATTTGAATTATTAATGTTAGTTTGAAAACATTAAGGTTATGATAACTTCAGCTTTAACAGTTTTAACCCAGCTCAGAGTGAGGAGGATACTTCAGATCCTGGTGCTACTGCCAGTGCAGGGGCCATGTTTTGGGAAGACTTTGACGAGAGGGTAGCAAGCTTGAGGCCTTCTGCTACCTCTTTTAAGACCTCAGATGCTATAAAGGTGCAGGCCTACCTTGCAGAGCCACTCTTACCCCGCACATCAGACCCTCTGGCCTGGTGGAGGAGATGTTCACCAGTATACAAAAGCCTTTCTGAAGTCACAAAGACAAGACTTTGCATTGTGGCCACATCTGTGCCATCTGAAGGAATTTTTTCTAAAACTGGGCAGATTATTTCAGATAGAAGAAACAGACTCAGCCCATCCAAGGTCAGGGAGCTTGTTTTTTTTTTTAAATGCAAACATGCCTTAAAGCAAGTCCTAAGTATATAGCCACAGTGTGTTATTTATTTTAAAGCTTATTTATTTTTATTTATTTAGAAAAAGACTAGCTTGTTGTGCAATATTTTTGTTGTTGTTGTGATTTTAAAGGTAATTTGTTATTGTTATAAGGCTCCGTAGCTTTAGTATCTCTTAATTTTCATTTATTTTTATTTAAATGGTTTAAAATTATTTGGGGAGTAGTTATCCTCTTTGATATAAAGTTTTTATTTTGGCACAAAAGTGTTATTTATTTTAAAAACGTATTCATTTTAAATTATTATATAAAAAAAGCAAAGCTTGTTGTGCAATATTTAGTTTTTCTAGTTCTAGTTTTTAAATTGTACTTTTAAAGTTCATTTGTTAAGGTTATTAGACCCTGTGGCTTTATTATCTTTTAATTTTATTTTTATTTTTAATTATTTAATTTTTTATTATTTTGATTTATTTTGGAATAGTTGTCCTCTTTGTTACAAAGCTTTTCTGGCACAAAAATAAACAATAAACAACAATTCAAAAGTATGTACACGGTGTTTTTTAATTTTTATAAAGTGTCATATGTTACAAAAGTATGGTTTATACAGACAATCTGATTTAATAATTACTCCCAATGTTGTCACATCACGGGACAAAAGAACAAACAACCCGAACTGTCTATGGTTTTAGCGTACGGGTCTGTCACATGATTAAGGAATGACTTGACCCGAAGACTCATGAGATGAACTAATCAATTCTCTTTCCGGCTCAGACTGCAATTGGGTTTAGTGTATGTGGCTGTCACGTGATGAAGGAACGAGTCAAAAACCCGACAGACCCGAACTATGAACTAATCAATTCTCTTTCCGGCTCAAGACTGCATTGACTGACAGGTGAATCACTACTGCATGCGCGACTGAACGAATCACTCCCCGAGACGACTCGTTCTTCCCGAGTCACATTAAAGATTCGTTCAAAATGAACAAATAATTCAAGAACGACACATCACTACTGCGCCAGTGCGCCTTCACGGAGAGAAGACAGATTCATAATTTCACGGATTAATAAATTAAATTAAATTCTGCTCTGTACCCTATAAAAACTATTACCTCCAGAGAGGACTGCGACTGGAACTCATTATCATTTGAACTACTTTTGGTACCACTTTTGATATTTTTTCACAAAAAATAAATGATTAACATTATGTTTGTTTGTCTGTTATTTGTTTATTTATAACAGTAACATTATGTAGTTTTTAGAAATGGTTATGGGTAGGTTTAGGGGTAGGTGTAAGATTAACGTTAGTGGCTCAAAATAACGTTTTAATGTTATACTTTTACAAAACTTGTGTTTTATTATGTTTTATTCTTTTAACATTCTGTATAAAATGGGTAGGTTTAGGTTCGGGTGAGGTATAGGGATCTTACATTTATCACAAAGAAATTATAAAAAGGGAAAATATACATAAATATTTAAAAAATTAATCCGATACGCATCGAAAAGCAGCTTCATGAGCAAATTTCTATGGATAACTGACTGTTCAGAGAACACGTTCTATCTGTACGTATTTGAGGTTGTTTTTACGTAAATTTCGATACGTATCGAACCTGTAATTACGTCCAGATAATACGTAAATGACACTGTAAATACGTAAAGGCACATACGTATTGGACAGTTTTAATTTACGTCTAAATATGTACGTTTTGATTGTGAGATCAGGCTGTATAATCCTTGCTCAAAACATCTGTATTATGGAATAATCAGTGGGTCGCTTCTCGATTTTCTCTTCACGTGCAATCAAGCTGGACTGATTGCTGATTTACTTAAGCCGTTTCCATGCAAGGATTCAGTGATAATTTCTGTCTAAAGGCATCTTCAACCTGTGCATGTTTGATATCAGCGTCAACTATGAATGTCTGATGCTTTTAGACTGAAAATGTCACCTTAATAGCACCTTAGGTTTTTGGTCTACAGTAGTCACCTTAGTAAAATACACTTACATTACCTTACTTGCATAACTGAGATAAAATCTACAAAGTGTGAAATACTATCTGTGTCAAATCAAACTGAACAAGAAGAGAGGCAAATGAAAAGCTTCATAGTAACAGCATTATGATTGAATAATTACATATTATAGATAAAATACTTTTTGTGTTGGGAAAAGAAAAGAACTTTGAGATTCGTTTTTGCACTAATTCAGTTGAAAGCATGCTGAAATCTTTTTAAAAAGTGCATTTCAGATAACTGTTTTGATAACTTGCTTGTGAAAACTGTGGCAGCAAACAAAAAACTCTCTATTAGTGTATAACCCATTAATGTACTAACAATGTAGAGACTACAGTTTTGAAACTATCAACTAATAGTGAAAATTATTTATTAGTGCTTTGGAAGTTACAGGAAAAATTACAGCTGAGAAAAGTAGTTGTAAACAAAGCTGCTGTCAGAGCCTGAACTGCATTTTCTACCTCCGTGACAAGAGGCTGAACACTGAAGCCTTTCAGCAGATTACAGCGTCTTTCTGCTGCCAGTGTGTGTCTGTGTGCGTGAAGGTGGCAGCGCTAGGAAGAGCTGAACAGTCCATCGCCTCGAGCACTTGTTTGAAGTCAGACTCTAGCTGAGGCCTGCAGAAGGAATAAATCAATGCAGCCACGGTAATGAATTATTTCCTTCATGCAGTCCAAGTTGGAGGCTGAGATAAAAAAGGCCCACATGCTGAGCAGCCTACAGCCGGGAGCCGCTCCGCCGTCATCAGAATGCTGCACCAGCACTTGTTCGTGTACAAATGCAAAACGTGTGAGAAACTGCATTTCCTTCCGCTAAACGCTCTTCTGCACTGCCAATGCTCACATTTAAAATAATAAAGATGAGTGCTGGAGTCATCAAGAACATGGCAGAACTTGGGAAATTACAAATCTGGCTTCTACTTTGGTCCTTGCAGATACACAAACTAGGAAAATGTCAAGTTAAAAATGTGAAAACATAATATTTTCTTTAAAAAAATATGAGTGTTTCAAATGCTCAAATCATGGCCATTATGCAAGAGTGCACTGGGTTGCTGCCAGGATGGAGGATATTGGCGGAGTGATAAAAAATATCATATTAAGATCTTTATAAAATATTTTTCAATAATGTCAATAACAATGATAAGCTCTTGATATTTCTAATGAATATCATTAATTAATATCAATATAATTTTTTAAGGGATTTCATATAACTAAGATATTTATCATCCATTTTAATTCATACAGTTTGGTTGTACAGCATTTTATTCGACAAAAAGCAGTGTTTCGTTTCGTTAATTTATTTGTTATATTTTAATTTGATTACATTTTAAAATATTGATAAAATTAAAGTTTTATTAAATCATTTTTTATGATAAATCTGTATTAAGTCAGAAAACACAGAATCCAATAAATAGATAAAGTGAAAAACACAATTTAGGGAAAAATAAAATCGATTTCATGAGGTCTAAAACGCCTCAAGGTTACATATGTAACCCTAGGGAAGCTCTCGCTGGGATCGCTTTTTTAAACTAAAATAATCACAATATAAAGAAAACAGATGTTTTTCACACTACTGACAGTAACAGTGTGAAGCTGATGGTCTTGAATCACTGATGAATAAACAGCAATAAACCACTTTGGGACAAAGCACGTCTACTTCACCCATCACAGCTCATGATGAAATGCAGTTCCTGATTTTTATAATGGCAACACTGTAGTTTAAGGATAATTTCTTGCTATTAACTAGTTGTTTATCAACATGCATATTACTAGCATATTGGCTATTTATTCAAACTTATAAAGTACATACAAAGTATGACCATATATGGTCCCCTAATCCACCCCACACCTAAACTAAACAACTACCTTACTCACGAATAACAAGCAGCAAAACAGGAGTTCACTAATATAAAATTTGTATTGATAACTTTATTTAAATGAATTTAAACTTTATTTTAAGGTAAAACTCTGAGAATTAGATCTTAAAATAAGGTTTGACCTTTATATTATGTTTTTCAAGGTTTGTCCTGATTTCAAATCTGGACATTTCAGAAAGGTATAAAAGAATAAATCATATTTTAGATTAGAGAGTTACTTTTGAGTTCTGAAACTTGTCACAGCAAGATATTTTTATTTGAGACAGCTCAAACATGCATTTTAGTCTGGGACTAGCTTAAGCCTTGTAATACTTTCAAATGTATTACATCATTACAAATATGCAGGTTTTCTTTACAAATGACATTAAAGTACATTTCAGTGTACCATAAATGCTTGTTAAAACACTTTAACCATATTTCAAAGACAATAAAAGTACTTATGAAATTATATAGTCCTGCTTAATTGGGGTTAAAGTGTATTTAATATCAATTTAAAATATAATACATTTGCATTTAATTGTAAATAACATGCAATTAGCCCAGTTCACATTTAAGTATGTTTTATAAACTTTATTATGCTAAAGTGATTCAATAAAGTAAGCTAAAGGGTACTTTTTTCACAGGGGTTATCTTGACAGCATTTTGAGGCTTCATAGGTGTATTCTTCATTTTAAAGTATGCAAAAACATAATGCTGTCTTCTTCTAATACACCCCAGTTAAGCAGCATCTCTTTTAAGAAACCAATCCCATAATGCACTGTGAAACAAAACTTTCATCCAAGACTAGAGGTGTGACAAGATCACATGAGATCTGATTTGTCTCGAGAGACCTGACTGGTCTCGTGAGAACGTGATGATATCCTCGCCCAGATATTTCTAATTTATTTGCATTACACTTGCCCTTTCACCAGTGGTGGTATGTAAGATATTTTATGTTCACATCAGGCAAGTGGACGCATGATAAGCAGGGAAATTATACAGTGTTTCATGTACAATTCAGTTTAATGCGGAAAGTCACAGAATTTGTTAAACTTGAATTGATAAATAAATCAAAATTAGGTAATTTACAGTTAACCACATCAACTCTGGGGACCCACCGGTGGGTCCAATATTGCATATGCCTAATTCTCAAAAAATCAAAATAACAGCTCAAGTGGTTAAATAAAATCTCGATATCTATCTGTAAATATAAAGCAGCAAAAGTCAATTTAAACATAAATCCTGCATGTTCTGCGTGTCTGTTAATGAACGGCAAAGACACTGGGTTTCATTTTCTACACAGAAGTACACCTGACTCTCGCGGTGATTTCAGCATCTGTCGTCTCACTGAGGACGGAAACACATGAACATCTCCAGAACTGTTCTGAGAGTCACTTCATGAGCATTTTACCATTTGATTTGAGTAAAACTTCCGTCATATCACATACACAGAACTTTAAAGGAATTCACGGCAACCCGTCAAAATAAAAGTCTGGTTTGATTTGGAGACATTGTACTTATTAATATTTTTCAGAATATTGTACATATCCTACTACTACTACTAAAATGAAACAAATATTTCTTTTAAGGAATAATCACACAACATTTCTTCAAAGTTTTAATTTTAATAGTAAATTCCCTCTGTTTGTTTAAAATAAAGTTTGTTTAATTTTCAATAATTAAAAGATAAATGATAAAAGAAACCATAAAATAACCATAAAAAAGGAGAAAAAGAAGGCTACTTTAAGAAAAAAATTATATTAATCAATTAAGTTGTTTATACAATTAGACATGCTAAAACAGAATTTGGTTACAATACAAAAATATTAATAATATAGTGAGAAAACATAAAACATGCTTTTTAATTAATAAAATGTAATTTAACTATTAAAAAGGAGTTGAAAAAAATTATAATTAAAAAAAAACAAAAAAAAAAAACAACGAAATTTAGGAAAAAATCATAGCCATGTCCTATATCCCTCAGCATATATATATATATATATATATATATATATATATGTATATATTTTATTAAAGTGGAAATAAGTTTGCCAAATAATAAACTTGACTGACTGCTTCACTTCCACTTTAAAGGGATATTTGTGTTATTATTTATTTTTATTTATACTATTTATAATTTTTGTGCACTTACTTGCCTGTTAGTTGAGTTCATGGTAAAATCTTCTGCAGTGTTTACATATTGTTTATTACTGCATAAAAAATTATTAAAATAGATGTTTAATTTCATAAAGAACAAGTTGATTTCAAAATGCACCTACATTTTTTGCATTTTGTGTTTTTCCGTTGAATAATAAAAGACTATTTTCCCCTATATATTTCATCATTTAGGATTTATTTGAACAAATAAATCTCATCTCGTCTTTTTCTCATGAAACCAGTCTTATGTCTCGTCTCATCTCGTGGGGTGAGTGTCTCATCACACCCCATTGAAGACTGAAAACAAGCCACAGTAAAATGTCAGTTATGTATCCTCATGTTAATAAAAATTGACTATTTGACACAATATTTGCATGTAGCATATATTAATGGACATCATTAGAGTACTTTATCAGCTAAGCTAGCCACATGCTAACATCAGACTCGACTGGAATCACAAATCCAGATTTTGTGTGGCATCTGGAGCTTTTGAGATCCGCTTCAGTAAGTAAGTGAGGCACTGACAGCAGAGCTAGTGTCTCCGTTAGATATGTTTAATTAACTCTTTGTCCGATTCAGTAATTAAGCCCCTAGTGAGACCTGCGACCCCCTCTGATATGCAAACCCTCTCCTGACCCGCCAGAATGAGCCATGCAGCTAAGATCGGTCAGACGGTACAGACCTTCAGCGACGCTGTCAGGCACAGGAGCCCTGCTCTCAGCGGGACCTCTTTCTCAATCAATTACACCCGTTCACTCGTTCCCACACCCAGCTGCTCTTTATCTCTGCCTCTTTGCAGTGAGACTCTTTGTCGGAGATCATCGATCGTCTATCTCAGATGGTCAGGCTTCGGCAGGTTAGATTCAGCAGGTAGCTGTGATTATTTTTTGGAGGCTCTTATATTTGTCCTGTCTGGGGTGTCAGAGCTCTGGATAGTCACTAGTGAAGGCAGGTTTGGTGTCTCGCTTTTTGGTTCCCATGCAGACTCTGGATTAATGCAGATGGGCACAGACAGTGCAGCTAAATGTCTTTACAATTCCATCGCTAATGCAAGCCGTGAAAACAGACTGATGCTCCTGTTGCAGTGAAATCTACCCCTCATGCTCACACTTTCTCACGTCCCCCCTCCGGCCCTTGTGAATAAAAAGTGTGCTTAGTTTTATTAAATGTCCATTTATGGTGTATATTTCAAATCTTAAAAGAATAGACTGTACTTTCAGAAATGATAGAGGACTAATTTGCTGCTTATTATTGTCTAATATAGTGTGCTTTATAAGTAGGCTTCTAATAAACAGCCAATATCCTAGTAATATGCATGCTATTAAACAATTAGTGAGAAGTGGTTCCTTAACTAAAGTGTTACAATTTTAACTGTAGTGTGTTATTTGATATTACATTTAAAGGTAATATAATTTAAATACACTACATTGGAGCTTCATAATTATAAATATGCTTGAATGGTAACACTTTAGAATAGGGAGAACTTATTCACTATTAACTATTATTCACTATATTAACTACTTTTCCCTCAATAAATTCCTAATTTGCTGTTTATTAATAGTTAGTAAATTGTTAAGATTAAGATTTGGGTAGGATTGGGGATTAAGAATAAGGTCATGTAAAGCATTAATATGTACTTAATTAGTACTAATAAATGGCTAGTATTCTAGTAATATGCATGCTAATAAGCAACTAGTTAAGAGACCCTAAAACAAAGTGTTACAGTTTAAATATAGCATACAATTTTCAATAGAAGTGACATTAAAGTGTATTTATTTTACCATCAATGCTTGTCGGTGCAATATTTCAAATACAAAAGAATTATGAAATTACATATAAAGATGTACTTAACTAGGTCAAAAAGCACTCTTAAGATCAGCTAAATGAATTAATATGCACATTTAAACTACAACACATTTTCATTTAATTAGAAATAACATGTAACGAAGTGTCTGAAAACATTAAGTTCACACTTAAATTCATTCTTTTTAAATGAAATTATTTCTTTAATAAGTACTCTTTTTCAACGTATGCTAGAGTTCAGAAGGGCATTTTTGACTTTTTATACAATATGTGGCTGTTCACAGCGTTCTCCAGCTGATAAGTTTTGTACTGTATGTGTGTGTGTGTGTGTGTGTGTGTGTGTGAGAGAGAGAGAGAACTGTATTTTGCAACTAAACAGAAAGATCTGGCTGTACCAGAAATAATGATGAGGTGAAGAAAATTCAAAATCTGAAAATTGATTTGTTGATTGAGAGTAGCTCAAAAATTTCTTAGGTCATTGCTGAGTGTTCTGACTGGATTCTAGGTGGATTTTCAGCATCTTGCTGGTCTTTTGGGTAAGTTGCATAAACAAACAATAACCACTATGCTAAAACTGTGTCTTAAGAGCTATTTTTACCAAATATATTACTTTTTCAGATTGAAATTGGGCCAATGAACAGACTTTTATAAATAAAGCTTTGCAGAAAAGAGATTAGATGACTAACAGTAGCTCTTTATTTTAAGGACCAATTCTTACTATTAACTAGCATGCATATTACTAGCATATTAACTGTTTATTTGTACTTATAATGCACATAATCCACACCATACCTAAACTTAATAACTACCTTATTAACTATTAATATGCAGCAAATTAGGAGTTTATTGAGGCAAAAACTGTTAGATTATTATTATTTTTTAATCTACTTTATATTCCAGCAATGTTAGTGTTAGGAGGTGTTCAAATCACTCACCCTACCTAAGATCAATGACAATAGTTCATCTTCTTCTTCTTCGTCTTTTTTTCTCATTAGTTTTTACTGTTTTCACATTTCTGTCCCAGAAACTGAAGTTTATCATTAGGCTTATAGGGTTTATTTTTGTCGAAAGCACTGAAATCCAGCGCTGTCAGATTAATTCAAGCTGCAGCCTTTTCAGATTAATGTTATTAGGGCTTTACTCATATTTATGTGCTGCATGATCTGCTCTTATAAACCTCACGTCTGAATAAACTCTAATGTACAGTGCAAATTTAATAGTGAGTGACCCAGACATAAGATTCCCATGCTTTATTACAGATGAATTCCCATGACTTTCTATGACCTCTCCGGAAACTTACATTGCCCAATCATAAAAATTCTGTTTAGTTTAAAACCTGATTTGGTCCAAATTGTATGGCAGTATCAGTGAGAAAAAATACTATTTCCTCAGTTAAACACTAAAAGAAGATATTTTGAAAGATGCTGGTAACCATATAAATAATCAGCATGCTAATAAGCAACTAGTTAATAGTGAGAACTGTTCCCTATACTATAGTGCTACTGAATTTTCATTTTTGGTTGAACTATCCCTTTAAACTGTATTTTTAGCAAGCAACTAAGACAATACATGCACATTTCACATTATAACATCTAAACAAAAAAATAAATAAAACAAACAAAGATCACATAATTCTGTTCACTATTCACTATTAGTTGCTTATTATCATGCATGTTACCAGCCTATTGGCTGTTTATTACTTATAAACACATATTAATTAACTTATTCTGCATAATTTGGATCCCCTAATCCTACACTATACCTAAACTTAATACTTAAGCAAATTTGAAGTCTGTTGAGGGAAAACAAAGTGAATATGTGTTCCCTATAATCTAAAGTGTCACCAGATTGGTAAAAATCAAAAGCTCATGAATGTGCATATGTTTCATCTCCAGCTTATAGTTGAACAGCATATGTAAAGCACATAATAAAGCATGAAAATTATTTTGTTACACAAAGAACTATAGGAAACGCTAGCGTCTTTCCCCTACAGAATAAAATGCACCGAACAAACAGAGGAGCATGGAGAGGGATCTCCTCAGGGATGCTTGTTTGTATGAAACACCTGAGTCTGTCAATTGCAACAGTGATCCTTCCTCCCTCATTGCAGACGATATCCTCCAAAATCCCACTGCGGCAACACGCTTAACCTTGAGAAGGGCTTGACAAATGCAATGTTTTATTACACCAACACTCGTACACTCGACCTCCTCACCTGAGAACCAACACGGGCCAGCTGGACACAAAAGAAAAGGGACTTTATAATGACAACAAGCAGTTCGCTAAAACCCGGCATTAGTGAGGTTAACGACTGGCACTAGTTAATGGAGCCGTGTTTTTTGCCCCAGCAGTTGAATCTCAAAGTAAGGGTCGCAAGGCACCTCTAATGCTTTGATTGGTCTCCTGGTGGAGTGAATGGATAATTTTAGTCACAGTTGCTCATTCAGAAAACTGGGACTTCGAATTGCATTGGCAATTCCTGAAACGAATGAAATGAGGGCGTTTGCTTTATGCACAGGACGATGGATGATACGAGATAATCTGGGCTTGCCATCTCATCTCTCTTTTTCAGCCAAAAGCACTCATCTCTCATCACCGGGCCATGATTAGCATTCATTGGCCCAAAGGATCAGGTGCTCGCTTCGTCTCAAATGTGCAAAGTGCTTCAGAGAGAGACGTAATGGTGCCTTTCAGACAAAAAATTAGCAGATTTGCCACATGGTGGGAGAGGCTCATTTGTAGTGTAGGACTCACGGAAGGCTGTGTAGAGCTCCTGAAGGGTTAGGTGACCATCGTTGTTGTAATCGTCGTAACGCAGGAGGTCTTGCATGGTGCACTCCAATAAGATATTTTCTAAATGCTCCTTTATGGAGATCTGTAAAAGAACAGGAAGAACACACACAGTGCTGGGTTGTAACTGAGTCAACCTGGTCTCATAAAAATACATACCTCTGTGCACTTTTGTGCAACACCGTTTTTACATACCTTCCTGAACGTTTCCCCACAGTTTCAGAGAGAAATGTTTACTGAGTGGCGCTAAAACACTGGTTCCATTTTTTGTACCATAGCATGTTTTTATTACATTGAAATCAGTATTGCTCTGTTTTTATGTTACTTCAGGTACATATTGCGGTGTCTCAGAATTCAAATATCCGGGGACTGTCGCTAAAAGTTTATGCTCTATCGTGTTGGAAACATGCCCTAAATCAAAACCAACCCTAAACCTACCCGATAGTGTTAACAAATGCAAAACTGATATAAAAAACGCATTTGAGGGGAAAGCACCTCTCAAGCTACTAGACAAACAAAGAATTCTTCAAATTACTGGTAACTATTGATTCTGGAAATCTGGACAAAAATATTTCAGACCCTGAACACTTTGGGCAAGTAATGTCATTTATTGTTTTTATTAATGTTTGTTCATGTAATGGAGAGATTCCCATACGTTTTTTTCAGTCAAACCCATTAAAATAAAATATTTACTTGAAATATCTCTGAGGAAGTTTTTAACATTTAGAATAATTTAATAGCACATTCACATGTTTACAGTTTTCTGATCTCAGTTAATGATCACATTGACATGCAGGAACACAAGTAAAACACTTATATTTTTTAGTGTTCAAGTGTTTGTATTATTTTTATTTTACATTTTTATGATTTCATTAATTATTCGTTTTTTTTTTCAATTCACAAACCACAGATTATTGGTTTGTAATGATTCTGTAAATAATGACTCTGAAATCTTTGACATAATATGCAGGGCAATGTGCAGTCCGGCGGTCATTATAGAAAAATAAACCTCTTCAGAGTGGAGCGAAATGACCGGCTGAAGGTACACTATCCCTTACTTAATCTTCTTGAACTGCAATCCTATGGGACCCTCACCTCTGCCAGCTCCTCACTGCTCAGACGGCCGTCCTGGTTTCTGTCTATATACTTGAACATCGTGTCCACTAGGATCCTCCTCTGGTCCATGGCGTTTGCTTGCTCGTCCATGGATGCCCTGGGCTGCATGTCCAGCAGCATGCTCTTCAGCTTGTTGTACTCTGCCATGGTGCACGTGTCTCCTGTAAAGCACACCAGAGGAATTCAATTAGCTGGATATGACCAAAGGCATCTGCATTTGCATTTATGCTCACACGTGTGTTTGCCATTTGCATTTTTGCAGTTCAGTGCAGGGGTCTCAATTAATTCACTGTAATCCTGCTATTTACACCCAAAGACAAAAGGTAAACATTCCCATTTAGACACTTTAGCTGTATCGCAGCTTCTTTCTGCGGTGAGGGATTAGCAAGCATGTTTTAAACTGTCACATTAATTCCCATGCGGCTCCGCAGCACTTATGTCTATAAAAGACGGCTGGGAAAATGAGAACCATGATTAATCAAGTGTGGTAGTGACTGTTTATTCCTCACTGGCAATAAAATTATGCAAACACAGCCCACCCGCTGAGCAGCTCTTTAAGACCCCTCGAGTGGGAGGAAGATTGTTTCTTGTATCCTTCAAGGAGGCAGCGCAGAAGACGACATTTTATACAAAGCTCTGCTCAACTGATGAGAGGAGGAAATATGGTATGAATAAGTCATTAGGTGACACTGCTCTACATGACGGATCAGAGCCGCCCGCTGAGAGGAGTCTCACTACATCTAATGAAGGAAACAGCAGTCAACAGTAACTGATGCTAACTGCCGGCAGCTTCTGACCATCACAGTATACTGCAGGAACTGAACAATCTCAATAACACACTGAGATGACAGCGTGCAGTGTGCATTACTGGCTGCATACATACTGTGCAATTTCAGGAGGTACACCACATAAAAAAATGGGAGTGAATCCCTTAAATTACAGTTTCATGTGACCGAAACCATAGCAGCGTTTTGCCATCTTGTGCATTTGGTATTCGCTATTTTTTGAGGAGAATAATGTTACAGCTACCAAAGACTCATTATATACACAGATTTGAACTAAAACCAAAGTTCACAGAGCAAGCGTGTTTTGCTTATGTCTGGAAAAGTGTTGCCATGTCTGCTTATTATTATTATTCAGCTTTATTGGGCTTGTTGGTTTGGGCTCAGCTCATAAAACGATCCATTTTATGGAGTTCATAAAGTAGGCAGGTGCCGATCGGGATATTTTACTATGTGGCCTATTTCCAAGAGAATGCATTTGGATTTGAGTTTACACTGCACTGTGTAGTATTTCTGCAAATGAGGTTGCCACAACCTGCATTTTTCAAGAGTCAATGCAGTTGTAGGATGTGGTTAAATTGATTAAAGAAAAAAGACAAGAGGTTTTATTTGGCAGAAAGTCTCAGGGAAACTTCTCTTTTGAAATGCTTCTCTTTTGCTAACAAGACATTTATAAATTATTCTCGTTACCCACAAAGATGTTTGGGGTATGTTGCAAATTTAAATGCATATTATGAAAAGACAGTGAAAACACAGAAAAGATCAAACTCTGAAACACGCAGTGCATCAGATTACATATTTATATAATTGCAATGTCTTTAAGATTTAATAAACAAACTAAGCCATATTGTTTTCCATTGTTAGAATTACTTAAAAAAAAAGTTACCAACAAACTGGCAGGTAACACTTTATTTAAATCACCAACGCTGATTTTTCTCTCGTTTAGCAATTGCCAAGTATTAATATTAGGCGACGCATGGCCATAAACGTGTGACAGTTCTCTTACTTAAAGCATTTCAGAATGCTTACACACTTAAATATCTGTAGATATAGAAACTACATCAGCAGGGGATACATTAAAACTTATTCGTTACATTTGTCAATACAGGGGAAATCCTTCTGTTTTGGCATTCAAATAATATTTCTATTTTCCTGCAGCACATATTTGTACAGTAAATAACCTCAATGTCAAGCCTGTCTGTTAACATCACATCAGGGTCGTCTCCATACACAAACCTGCTTTTCTTACCCACAATCCCTTTTTTGATCAATCACGTACGACTCTGACAGGTCGTTCTGTTTGGTACTTTTGAAACATGGTAATAAGTACATCTATCACTCAAGTGCTAAAGGAAAAGGTCATTGCTAAATGTATAAATTGTTATGACATGCCATAAATCTGAGTTAATCCCTAAATATTTATTTTTCACCATAAAAGGTATCACACAGGTCTACAGCTCCTCTTTTTCGCTTTCACACTCATGCACACAAAAATATCTAATGTACCATGAAGCACATTTCAGAGAGAGCAATCATGTGACTTACATTGCTTTGCATTACAGGATAAAAAGGTCTTTTTTATTTTTTGAATGAATGAATGAATGTTCACTAAACATTGTGTTATCTAAGTGTTCGTTCAATAAACTGCACTGTCAGTTTTATATTGATTCCCTGCTACCTCGCAAATATGCATGACAACTAAAAACACATTTTTTGATTTAGCTGGTTAAGATGGCCCTCAAATAAACTAAAAACACTATAAACTCTATACATTTTAAGGTTAAATAGCACAGTCTAATCCCACGGCTGAGCAGATGCTATGATGGCATGTTGACAGAGCTCCATTTGAAAACACTCTAAAAACTCTTAAAACAGCAGTGACCGATTCAGTGCTCTATTAGGTTCTGTCAGATCCATTTCTCTTTGTCACTTTGTCTTGCTGCTACCCAGCGGCCTTTAGACCATCCAAAACGAGAGATCGCAAGCCTGTCTGATTTCTCTGGAGATTTAGAACCCATATCTTCTGACCTTTTACGTATTTATGTTTACACCTCTTTTCTACCAAGAAAGAGAAGTTCATTGGCATTTTGCTTGACTAATCAAGACTTGATGGGAATGTAAAGATGTGCTATCTAATCAAACAGCATATTTCGCAGTTTAATCAGCAGAAGCTCTTCTGTTCCTGAGTGTTTTAGCATCAGTACGGGACGCCCGTGAAGCCATGCTGTGATGAATAACTGATCAGGGATGTTCAATACATCCTCAACTGTAGTTGCACTACAGGGTGCCATGCATGGACATGTATGATCAATCAGTTATGGTGAATGAATTGAATAAAATCTACATAAATCTAATTTATACTCATACAGAAGCTCACTTATGATTATGTAAATACAATGATTCAAACATATGGCAAGCCATTTTGACATTTAATCCTTAAAACGCATTTATTTTCATACTAATAGCTACTAGTATCTAGTATCTTAGGTAGTATTTATTCATTGTCTGCTATCTGTGTTCATCACTTAGGTATGAGTAACTTTTTAAAGATTATTCATTAGATACTAGTTCTTACTTATTTGATTACTTATTACAGTAGTATATTTTGTATTTGTTACAAGTAACAATTATTTTATCTTAGTAGTCACAATTGAAGATTTTTTACTTGTCTTAACCCACCCTTAAACTTACCCATACCTCCAACCCTCTCCCTAACCTTACCCCTATCCCACCTCAATAGCAGCAAAAGTGTTTTACAATACAATATGAACACAATAAGTACATTGCACTTATTTTTTTATGTAAGTACATAGTAGTTAAGGCCACCTAATATAAAGTGGGACCGTACTAATAATTAATAGAATAGATACTAGTAGCTAAAAAGCAAGTAGTACAACAACAGAAACTAGTACGCTTTAATAATTAAATGTTAAAATAGCTAGCCACAGAACCAGCTGCACTGAGATTTAATGAATCTAATTCCTTCATATTCTTCATATCATGTAAGGACACAATAATAATGTGCTGTCACTACCATGAGGAGCTATTCCTACCGTATCTGCCCTTAATAACTTTCATTACTGCAACATAATGTAGTCATGTTAAAATTAGATTTTTGACTTGGATAAAACCAGTTCATTTATGAAGCACATTCTGAAGTAAACTGACAATCTTTTCTTTACAGTGCTGGCAATGTCTCTGCAGTCTGTGCAACAACATGATCAAAAAGCATTTCCTGTGATCGCTGAGAGCAAAGCATGAAACGTACTAGTTAAACTGAATCCTCTTGAAGTTAGAAAAGGAAATCTTCAGAAGCAGAAGTGTTATGTATCCATTTAGTTCAGTTTATTAGTGAGAGAATCTGGCCTTTGACAGTCAGTAACTGTACATATATAAGGTTATAAGCAATACAGCTAATCCCTGTGGATAAATGTCACAAGCTGCAGGAAAGAAGTGCTGCATATATTTAGTACTCAACTAGAGGTTGCTATTATCCTGTCAGGCATGGCATTTAAAACACAGTATTTGCCACTTCAAATGTTCAAAGGATAAAATAAGTACCAGATATAAATGCTTCTTTCTCATCTTCACGTGAGCAATGCATGCTGTAATGCAACACTAGCACCAAGGTGAACCCTTTTCAGGCATTACACAATTGAACAACATCCAAATAAATCCCCCCAAACACAGTGGGAGACTCACCTGGCAGTTTCCTGACCCCGGGCCTGACAAAGGGTTTGTAGGTGGAAACAATTGCACGGCTGTCAAACACTTAATGGATTAAGAGCAGGATGAGCAGCACAGGACTTGATTACAGTCTCAGCATCAGTGTGCTGCTGCAGGACACTGTATGTCCACTTCAGCACTTCTAGGGCTCAATCAATAGCACTCAGCCTTTAGCCTTTAGAGGCTTCTGGGTTTTAAATGGACTAACAAAAGATTCTGGAAATATCGGCTCATTCAATCCAAATCCTCAATCATAATGCAAAGATAATTTAACAAACCTACATATGAGAGAGTGGGGAAAGATATCCTTGTGAGGAACTACACTTCAAACATACTTATGAAAAGATAACAGACACTTATAATATATTAAAACTTAAAACACATATTAAAACACTTAAAATATATTTAAATGTGAAAAGAATGTTTTCAGACACAGTAAATTTATATTAAATGCAAGTTTGTGGAATTAGACTGTCTTTCTGACTTATCTTTATATGACAATGTTTATAATTACTTTTATTGTCAATTGAAATAGGGTTGAAGTGTATTGCCAAATGTATTTTTTATGGAAGATTAAAATATACATTTCAATGTATGTAATTTGTAATGATGAATTTGCATTTTAGTACATTTAGTACATCATGTTAACTTTAAATGTAATATCAAATAACAAACTACAGTTAAAATGATTTTACTGTATTTAAAAAAAAAGCAAACTGCAAAACACTGATTTGAAATGTACTTTAAAGTAAAGTGTTTAATTTGACATGAATTACAAAAGCACACTTTAAAACAAAAGTGTGTTAAGAAACCGTAAAGAAAAAGTATTTTATTAATTTCATACATTTTCCATTATCTGCAAGTACAGTTTGTTTTATAAATATATACTTTTAACAATTGAGGTTTACTTCAAGTGCACATCCAATACAATTAGCCATACATACGTGGAAATATGGAAATCAATGCAGTTTAGTAATATGTCTGTGTATATTAGCATACAAATTACATGTATATCTGTGTATATTATATGTGTTAATCTATTACTGTGCAATCAAAAAAGAAGCCTCTTAATCCATTTTGAAGTAATAGCTCACCCCAAAATGAAAATGAATTTTCTTTCTTAAAGAAGATTTTTAGCTGAATCCATGGTCCTTGGTGATTCATAAAATTTAAGCAAGCAGATATGGCACTTAAGAATCAAAAATAAAAACAAAACACAAATCAGGCAACACAAAAAATAATACCCATGACTCCTGATGATATATTGAGGTCTGCAAAATTATTGGTCTTTGCAAGAAACTGAACATTATTTATAACATTATGACCTGTAATCCAGAGCCAAAGGCAAATAGTTCAGTTCATGAACAAATCTTTCTTTTGAATCAGTTCTTTTTAGAATGATGAGCCACTGACATGCGAATGAGTGAATCCAGCACTTGACAAAGGGTCCAAATGTATGTTTTTATGGTTTCTAATGATTATTGAAACTTATCACAAAGAGCCAGTTGGCAAAATAGAATCAGATTTCCCCATTTGCTTGAGGCTATGAATACTAGGTAATAATGTTGTAAATGTTGTTCAGTTCCTTGCACATAAAAATGGTTTAACTACATAAGACCTCAGTATTTGTCGTCAGGAGTCAGACAGAAACATCTGATCTGCTATGTAACTGCTGGCAATATTAATCACCATAGACCACGGTTGCAGCTAATTTATTTATTTTTTTTATAAAAATATCAACTTTTTGGGGCGGGGTGGGGGGGGGGGGGTTATCACTTTAAACTTTTTAAGTGTATGTTCATTTGATAGATGCAACTTAAGGAGAGCAAAAATATTTTATATTCATTGTTTTTCTCAGCAACTACTGTACTTGATATTTTTATCAATAGCAGTAAATATGGCTAATCTGTCACTATTTGAAGGTTTTCCCTTTGCTATTGAGTCATACAGCCACTATTTTCCCATTCACCCTATAGAAATCGAAATGCTGCATTGACATATAATACAGAGCATGCAGAAAAGACAATGAGTTTTCTATTCAGAGTCAAGGTTAGAGACACCTCAGAACAAGCTATCTTATTTCAATAAACTGTGGGGCACAAACACATAAACGTCCATTTATCTGAAACAATCTTCACAACGGTATTTGGTCCAGAGCCCAATCTCTCTCCCCAAGAGGCTTCTAGACTGATGAATGGCTCCAGACTCGTTCAGGTAAACAAGGTGAGTGAAAGTCGCTGACTGGGGAGCAGAACTAATGAACGATCTAATTAATAAATCAGCATTCACACACAGAAGATGCTCTCAACAATTGAGTCTCATTTGTTATTGTATGTGGGTCAAACATGTCCCTCGGTGTTGGACAAATCCTTACAGACATGTTAACACAACCACAGTTATGAATTAGCACAATGGAAGAGATCTGAAGCTGAACTATTATAGTGTTTAACAGGTTTTTTGCCTGACAGAGCACAACATTTTAGAAATTTAAAGTCAACAACATTAACTACCCAATTTATTTCCTTTTTTTTTTTTTTTGCTTCCGGCTTTGCTACCGTTCGGACATTCTAGCTTACTGCTCTGTGCTTTGCTTCTTATTTCTGTACTTTTCTCTGATTTTTCTAAAAAATTTTTTCAGCAGATCAGCACAGTGCTCAAACAACAGATTTTTGGCACAAACGCTGAAACTAAAAACTTTTTTAGACTGGAATAATTCTACAAAAAGAAGACTTTACCTCCCACTGCTAACAGCTTACATTCCTGAGACAGGGTAACAACTGCCTACATTCAAACAGAAGAGAGAGAAAATGCCTCTTGTTGGATCTACTTGTTGCATGAACTGCTGCAAACTTCTACAAAGGATTGTGATTCTTGAAACAAAGTTACTTGCTGGAATTCCAAAACAGACGGAACACTCAGCAGACCGTAGTCATGAACCCTCTCAGCATACAGCCGGTGAGTCCCACGAGTCTTCTGAATCTCAACAGTTTATACCAAGTTTAAAGGTACAAGCTGAAACTGATCGTCACACAAATCGATTGCACAAACAGGGAGCGAGACCCAAAGGAACACGAGATATCAGATTGTCACGAGTTTCTCGTATTGCTGCCGTAGCTTCATCTACCCCAGATTCGACTATGACAAGGCTTGTAAATACCGGTATTGTAACTCCCCCTGAACATCTTGAGAACAGATTTGAAGCATTAATGAATGTGGGTGAGAAATCCCCAAATGTATTTAAAGATGGATCTGATCAGCCAGCAGCTAAGATCGCTACTAACAGGCGTTCAAGGACGAGCAGACAGCGGCATTCAGCTCAGAGCGCAGCCGAGCCCAGGACTCTGATAGTGGGTGACTCTGTTATGAGAAACATCCGTAGCAGGACTACAACAACATGCTGCCTTCCTCAAGCAACGGTCTCTGATGTGAACAAGGAACTTAAGAACATTCTGATGAAGCACAAGACTGCCAATCGAATCATCATCATCCATGTGGGAAAGAATGATTTTCGGAAAGAGCAGTCAGAACTCCTTAAGAAGGACTTCATTGAACTCTTTGAAACACTTTGAAGACTCAAAGTTCAGTCGTTCATCAGTGGACCACTCCCAGCAAGGGGAACAAATATGTTTTCACAGTTGCTTGGGCTGATCACATGGCTACAAAGATCTTGCAGTATAAAAGGAGTGAATTTCATCGACAACTTCAATCTTTTCTGGGGCCATAGACAATTGTTTAAACCGGATGGCCTCCACCCAAACAAACTTGGTGCTAGAGTGCTTAAGGACAATATCTATTTCTCCCGCCATTATCCTTCAGCAGAGTTTGTCAATCCATTCAGCACACACACAACGGGTCCGAGTCATCATGTGGTTGACATATCCCACTAGGACACTGATAACACCATGCGAACAAAACAAGCACTGCAGACGGACACTATCACGGCTGAATCCTGCCCACAGAGCTCCTCACAGACAAACCGTGATCTATTAAAACAGCTACAAGATTCAGCACCCAAGGACGGCTTTCTAGAAAACAGCCAGGGAAGCCAGGACAACATATCACAGCCACCGGAAACACCAGAGACACAGCCCATCTCACCAGACACATTATCACTTTCTCCAGCATCTCCACTTCTGTGCTTCTCACAGAAAATGGAGGAATTGGTGTATGCTGGGACTAAACTCTCCCACTCATTTGCTGCAAGCCCGAAGATATCAACAAAAAACGGCGGGCCCCACAACCACCAAAGCCTGTGGCCCCTGCTCCTGCAAGAGCTCTTCGACCACTGCCTCAACGCCAGGGCCAAACCCTCTATCTGCTGAAGGTGAACCAAAAACAACTGATAGCAGCTCTCAGTGATATGTGTCAGGTCCCCGCTATAATAGCAGCAACATTCACAAATGCTTACAGAACAAGCGGGAACCCAGTGTGCCTGTAGCTTTCTCTATTTCAGTTTTATCACGTGATAGAAAGTCTAAGGCCATCTCAAGCCGAAGGGCAAACTCATCTAATCTGTGGCCTATTATGCATCAAACTAAGATTGATGTAAAGACACAAAGCACTGTCATCAAGCTAGCACTTTTAAACATTCGCTCACTAAAAAATAAATAATTTCTAATCAATGACTTCATAACCACAAACAATCTGGATTTTATGTTTCTAAACGAAACATGGCTTGAAGACAGCTGCAGTGCAACAGTCCTAAATGAAGCAGCCCCTCCTAAATTTACTTTCATGAATGTCTGCAGGACTGTTAGGAGAGGTGGAGGTGTAGCTGCTCTATTTAAAGATGTCTATCAATGCAAGCAAGTGTCATTTGGTCAGTACTTGTCTTTTGAATATCTAGGGATTGTGCTTAAAGGTGATCCATGCATTCTGTTTATTATTATTTACAGGCCTCCAAAATACTCTCCAGCATTTGTTGAAGAGGTCATAGAAATGTTATCAATGATTTCCTAAGAGTTTGACTGTTTTGCTATTGGAGGGGATTTTAATATTCACATAGATAATGCAGAAAACAAAACTACAAAAGAAATGATAACGGTTCTAAACCCTTTTGACAGCTTAAGTCATTTGTGGATTAATGTGTATTAGAGATGCAAACCGTTTAAAACGATTCAGTTCTATTTGGTGAACTGAATGATTAGTTCACGAACCGGATATCCAGACTGCTTTGTTTTGAACTCTCTCACACAACAGACACGGAAGAGAAGACAAAGCTGAATAAAGTCGTCGTTTTTGCTATTTTTGGACCAAAATGTATTTTCTATGCTTCAAAAAATTCTAACTGACCCTCTGATGTCACATGGACTACTTTGATGATGTTTTTCCTTCCTTTCTGGACATGGACAGTATACCGTACACACAGCTTCAATGGAGGGACAGAGAGCTCTCGGACTAAATCTAAAATATGTTAAACTGTGTTCCAAAGATAAACGGAGGTCTTACAGGTTTGGAACAACATGAGGGTAAGTTATTAATTACATAATTTTGCTATCTGGGTGAACTAACCCTTTAAACAACACTCGTACTCTTTTTGCCACTGTTGAGAGACTGACAAACCCCCCAAGTCAGATTCCCAGTGAAATGCTCTCAGACAGCAAATGCAATGAGTTTGCTTCCTTCTTTTCTGAGAAGATCATCAATATCAGGAAAACGATTAGCACATCCTCAAATAATGCAGAGGTCAGACAGATTCGGCCACAATATCAAAAAGATACTATGTCTATTTTTGAAACAATTGATAGCAGAATTCTCGAAGATAAAGTGCAGCACCTAAAATCGTCAACCTGCTATCTTGACACACTTCCCACATCTTTTTTCAAAAGTGTGCTTAACTGCTTAGAAGCAGATCTTTTGAGAAGTGGTGAACACGTCACTTCTTTCTGGGACATTTCCAAACCCCCTAAAAACTGCAGTTGTTAAGCCCCTCCTGAAAAAGAGCAATCTTGATAACACCATTTTGAGCAATTTTAGACCAATATCTAATCTTCCTTTTATAGGCAAAATTATAGAAAAGGTCGTTTTTAATCAGCTGAACAAACACTTAAACTCAAATGGATACCCGGACAATTTAGAATCTGGTTTTCGACCGCATCACAGCACAGAGACAGCACTCATTAAGATAATAAATGATATTCGCTTAAATTGTGACTCTGGCAAAATATCGGTGCTGGTATTGCTAGATCTCAGTGCTGCGTTTGACACTGTCGATCATAACATACTTCTACAGAGACTGGAAAACTGGGTCATGCTTTTGGGATGGTACTCAAAGTCTAGGAGAGCATAAGTCTAAGTGGACGTTCATGACTATCATTTAAAAAACATTGCAAGAATTAGATGTTTTGTTTCCAGCCAAGACTTGGAGAAACTTGTTCATGCCTTTATCACCAGCAGGGTGGACTAATGGGCTCCTCACCGACCTTCCCAAAAAGACCATTAGACAGCTGCAGCTCATCTAGAACGCTGCTGCCAGGATTCTGACTAGAACCAGAAAATATGAGCATATCACACCAGTCCTCAGGTCCTTACACTGGCTCCCAGTTACATTTAGGATTGATTTTAAAGTACTTTTACTCATATATAAGTCACTAAATGACCTAGGACCGAAATATATTGCAGATATGCTCACTGAATATAAACCTAACAGATCACTCAGATCACAAGGATCGAGTCAGTTAGAAATACCAAGGGTTCACACAAAACAAGGAGAGTCCGCCTTTAGTTACTATGCCGCCTGCAGTTGGAATCAGCTTCCAGAAGAGATCAGATGTGCTAAAACACTAGTCACATTTAAATCTAGACTTAAAACTCATCTGTTTAGCTGTGCATTTATTGAATGAGCACTGTGCAATGTCCGAACTGATTGCACTATATTTTCACTGTTTTCTTTTTATGTAAAATCATTTTCTAACTGTTTTTAAATTCATTTGAATTAAGTAAATGTTTTAATCATTTTAAACGTTTTTAAAATTGCTTGTTTTATTTTTGTTATTATTTTTCTTCATGATTATTTTACTTTCTTTTATGTAAAGCACTTTGAATTACCATTGTCTACGAAATGTGCCATATAAATAAACTTGCCTTGCCTTGCCTTGCCTAGACACTGTAAAATTGGTTACCTGCATGTTATCTTAAAGGGTTAGTTAATCGAAAAATCAAAATTATGTCATTAATAACTCACCCTCATGTTTTTCCAAACCCGTGAGACCTCAGTTCATCTTCGGAACACAGTTTAAGATATTATAGATTTAGTCTGAGAGCTTTCTGTCCCTCCATTGAAGCTGTGTGTACGGTCTACTGTCCATGTCCACAAAGGTAAGAAAAACATTATCAAAGTAGTCCATGTGATATCAGAGGGTCAGTTAGAATTTTTTGAAGCATCGAAAATACATTTCGGTCCAAAAATAGCAAAAACTACGACTTTATTCAGCATTGTCTTCTCTTCCGGTCTGTTGTGAGATTTCAAAACACTGCAGTGTATGATATCCGGTTCGCGAACGAATCATTCGATATAACCGGATCTTTTTGAACCAGTTCACCAAATAGAACTGAATCGTTTGAAACGGTTCGCGTCTCCAATAAGCATTAATCCACAAATGACTTAAGCTGTTAACTTTTTTAATGTGGCTGACACTCCCTCTGAGTTAAAACAAACCAATATCCCGGAGTAATTCATTTACTCAAACAGTACACTGACTGAACTGCTGTGAAGAGAGAACTGAAGATGAACACCGAGCCAGATAACGAACAAAAGATTGACTCGTTCTCGAGTCAGGAACCCTTTCTGTCAGACGAGTCAGATAAGAAGAATCGAGGAGCTGATGATACTGCGCATGTGTGATTCAGCGTGAAGCAGACCGACACACAGAGCGTCTGAACCGAACTGGTTCTTTTGGTGATTGGTTCTGAACTGATTCTGTGCTAATGTTATGAGCGCGGGTAAACCGAATCAAGGGCAATCATCGCTAATGACGTCACCGGTGAACCGTTTTCTTCAACTGGTTTATTGAATCAAACTGTCCGAAAGCACTACTGGTGATCCGAAAACCGATGCAACCGGTTCTTGACTCGTGAACGAGTCAATGTTTCGTTTGTTATCTGGCTCGCCTCGGTGTTCATCTTCAGTTCTCTCTTCACAGCAGTTCAGTCAGTGTACTGTTTGAGTAAATGAATTACTCCGGGATATTGGTTTGTTTTAACTCAGAGGGAGTGTCAGCCAAGTTAAAATGTTAAAAGGTTAATGACATAATTTTGATTTTTGGGTGAACTAACCCTTTACTATTTCTATATGATTTAAACCACAAAATTTGTTTTGTTGGCATACATGTATTTATAGAAGTTGGTTCAGTGATATTATAGTAAGTAAAATTTTGACTTGAAAACCAGCTAGATATTACAATTATTTTTATGTGACATATTTCTGAGTGAAATAGGGGCTTTGTTCTACTCCTGAAACAAGTTTTTTTTTGCCTGTAACGAAAGATTGGGTAAAGTTACTTCAACAAGTAATGCATTGCAATATTACTCCCTAAAAAGCAACTACTGAACATGTAAATGCGTTATGGAAAGTAATGCATTGAGCTATTTTTACGTAACTTTTTCTCATCTGGGCTGGCTTACTTGTTAATTTTTAATATAAAAAAGTTATATTTTTGGCTTATATAAAAAAAGCCCTTTCCGTTTACTTTGTTTAAACATGTTGTCTAATAATTTAATACTTAGAACTGTTAAACAGAGACTATAAAATAATAAAGATGGAAAATGGGAGTTTTGTGCACTCTGTGTTTTCATCGCTTTCAAAATAAAAGTCCCATAGGCTTTCAAAATTAAACATAAATGTCAAACTGAAAAAATAAAAAAATAAAAAAATAATTGTGAAAATATAAAATAGTCACAAATAAGAAAAATAAACTGGTGTATGGGGAGGGCAGGTAAACAATGTCAAACCACTCAACGATATTTCACAGTCACCCTATTGCCATCTTTAAGCCATTTCAACTCTAGGGATGGGAACCGAAAACCGGTTCTTATTCAGAACCGGTTTTGTTCTTTGAAAAGAACCGGAACTGTGAGCAATTTCTAAGTTTCGGTTCCGAAAATGGTTCTGGTGCAACACATGACCAAGCGCTGTGAGCAGCCTTGCGCCGGTGTTCTGAATATTCGGCATTTACCGTAAAGCAGCGGTTCTCAATTGCAGTCCTCGCGCCGCACTGCTCTGCACTTTTTGACCGTTTCTCTTGGCACTTCAGACATTTGTTCTATTCGAACATAAGTGCCCTGCGAAGTGGACATCACAGGATATTCAGCCATGATTCCAGTTCGAAGCGAACGTTGCTATATGTTCCAATCAAAGTGCATTGAAGTGTGCAAGACGTGAATTTAAATTGTGTTGATTTACAGAGGTATATGATGTCACAGTTGTCCATGTTTAAAGACGCTGCACAGCACAAATCAGTGAATGAATGTTTCGATGTGAGGTAAACTTCAACAGATTTCCCCTGCTCAGGGAGTAGGGAGCAATGAACAATTGGAACACAGTTCATGCATGGAGTTAATTTCTAACGAGCTGATTATCTGAATCAGGTGTGTTAACAAAGAGAAACGTGCAAAATATGCAGAGCAGTGGGGCGCGAGGACTGGAATTGAGAACCCCTGCCGTAAAGGATGTCACGAACCGAATAACAGACACGCCTCCCTGCCTCTTTAATTACTGAGCACATTGATTCCAATAACGTGCATTCCACAGACTCGTTGCGTTTTTCCCGTCTTTAATTGCCGAAAACATTGTTTCTCACGACTGTATGTGTATATGTATATCCCAACCCTCCCTTTGATAACTGCACATCGTTTTGTCTGACTGTACATCTAGTTTAACCGTTTATATTTCATTAATTAAGGGAAATTAACAAGTGTCTCAGCCCTCAAGGGACTATTTGGCCAACAAGCTTATTCCTGCTTGAAAAGCAAAACGTTATTGATAGTGTAAAAAACATCAACTTTGAAACACATGCTGATTGATGGACTAGCATTACTCAACATTACTTACTACCTTCCAGCAACGCTACATTCAGTGAAGGTAAAATAGTAAAAAACATAGTTCATTTAAATGAAACCAGAAGCCGAACCAGAAAATTAAAAAAAATACCTCACCCTACTTATGAAGAGCTGTACACTGTAATATATGTTGCATTTTGACATTGCCAACCTTTAAATTAAGTTGACAGTAAGTAATAAACAGTATTGAGCACTGAGTAGTTGAGTATTGTGCATATTTCCTTACCACTATTTCTTAATAATTGTTTAAAGATTTTAATGGAACCGGAACCGTTAGGTGGAACCGGAATCGGAACCGGAAAATTTCTAACGATTCCCAACCCTATTCAACTCAATGTCTCCATTTCTCTCTGTCAGGTGAACATTATAATGCTGAGAGACCCTCTTTTAGCTGAGTCGCATAAGATGGGATGCGAGTATTAAGTGATCCACTAAGCTGGTATTCTATCATCTGAGCCTGTTGCCTGCAAAGCTGTAAACTCAAGATGAGGACGCTCTCCAAGGTCTGAATTTATGCATTGTGCAAATGTTATGCCAATACCTCCATTTTCTGTCTTTTTTTTTTTTTTTAGCTTATTCTCCTCCTTCAATTAATATCATGCCGCAAAGTGTGCTCCTATACCCAGAGAGACAGAGGGGGAAATGTGCTTTGACTGATAATTTGAACACATGTTCCCCCTGGGGCCAGCTTCATCTCCCACAATCCTCATCATCAGTCGGCTGGCTAATCTGAACACAATGAGGCAAGTTGGGCTCCATTGACTGAACTCTTAATTAAAACCCAGACAAAAGTATCTCATTCTCAACACTGTCATTAGGCTGGAATGAAAGAAGCCGAGCGAAGACACACACGTGCCCTTAGAAAGCAACAGTACAGATAGCTGCTAAAGAACTTCACTATACTGCCATTGTTGAGATGTAATAACCAGACAAAGAGCCAAGGAATTCAAGCCCTACAGGGATGGGACTGGTTTATGAAATCATACTTTGTATGTCATTCATGTTTATCGTTATTTTGAGCGCGATAAGCTGTGTCAGTGATGGTCATCCTTATATTCAAACTATGCTAGGTGCATTAAATTCCCAAACCACCAGGGGGCCCTCATGCGCTTAAAAACACTTGAAAAATGCAGCAGAAAATCATACCGACTGCGCCAGGAAAAGTGGTATATCTAATATATGCATACATCTTTTCTACTTGTAATGCCTAATAAAGCAGTGTTTATAAAATATGTAAATCTATCGCTTTGTTTACAGAGGTTTCCTGGAAACAGTTCTATTTCTGCTGTTCCATAAACACCACCTGCTGTCCGACGTGGATTTACATTTTTATTCAGCCATACTGCCATTTGTATCTACAGGAATGTGAAATTTGACTAAATTTTTGTTGTAAACCTGTGCATTATAAAAATATCAAGACTTCAGATAATTGAATTGTTTATTAAGCAGACAAAAATGCCTATAATTTATCATTTTAATTAATCTTTTTCCTAAAAATGATTTAAAGGGTGAAATGTGTTATTTTATAAAACTTTTTTTTTCTCTTTTTTTGTTAGTGGAAAGAATGGTATTTTGTAAGTCACCCAATCAATATTTATTTATTTATATTTGTATAAAATCTTGCCATAATTTTGAATATTATTAATTTAATGCTTGTGCAGACAGACGTGCATAGTGCTGCTAATTGTTGTTTTTGTACTTTCTGAACATTCCTAGCACAATTTAGCAATACCATCAGTAACCATGATAATTTTGGCCACTTCGTCACTGTGATATGAAATTTTCACGCCACTTCATCTATAGCTCTAAATAACTCATATTAACGCTTTAATGAACATTATTACTTACAACCTTTAATCCAAAGTGTTGCTTAGGGCCCCTAAATGGCTCGAACTGAGAGATATGGCAAAGCTTTATTTTAAGGAACAATTCTCACATATATATTATTAGCATATTGGCTATTTATTAATACTTACAAAGCACATAATAATGTCTTATTCTGCATGATCATATTTTAGATCCCTTAATTCACCCCATATTTAAATTTACCAACTACCTTTCTAACTATTAGTAAGCAGCAAATTAGAAGTTTATTGAGGCAAGAGTCATAGTTAATAGTTAGTTAGTAGTGAGAATTTAATCGAAGTTTAGTCACACTTTATTTTTAGTTCCAAATCTCAATATTAACAAATGTCTCTGTTAGATATGGTAACCCTCGTTCCCTGAAGGAGGGAACGGAGATGTCACATCAGAGGCCGACGAATTGGGATATTGCTTCGATAGACCAATCTACTTCGAGTGTAAACTAAATAGCCAATGCACATTGGCATGCAATTATTGCATCCAGCTGCAGCTGATCACAGCATGAGTATAAGAAGGCAGCAGGTGCAATGCATACCAGGTTATTGCTTCTCGCAATGCATACCAGTGAGCCGGCTGCTCAGTGGTGGTACAGCAGCCGTGGCGATGGGACGTGATGTCTCCATTCCCTCCTTCAGGGAACAAGGGTTACCATACATAACCGAGACGTTCCATTTCAGTCGGTCACTCTCAACTTAAATGGGTAGTGACCAACGAATTGGGATTCGCGAGTGAAAGCCTGGCACCGGACGCTCCACCACGTCTGGCTGCCAAGGAGACAGAGGAGCTTGACAGGGTCTATAATACAGACTTTATGGAGTGGTTTTAGCAAGCCGACACTAACCGGGGCCTCTCAGTGCCACTACCCATTTAAGGTGAGAACACAGGAGGATACTGACTCCACACGAAAGCTATAGGATCTAGCAAATGTGTTGAGGGTCGCCCAGCTCGCATCTCTACAAATATCTCTCAGCGAGGTGCCACGAGCCAGCGCCCAGGAGGATGCAACAATTCTAGTAATGAGCTCGCAACCTGAGCGGACAGGGCACACCTTATGCCTGATAAGCCAGGGTGATGGCATCCACAATCCAGTGGGCCACCCTCTGCTTAAAGACGGCCTTCCCCTTCTGCTGTCGTAACAACTTAGCATCTCAAGGCTTGGACGGGACAGAGCAAAGTAGGGCTGGGTCTGCCTCCTCCAGGGGAAGCGATTGCAGGATCACCACCAGATCCCTGAAGGGAGTATCAGGAACCTTGGGCACATAGCCAGGCTGGGACCCTTAGGATTACCTTGAAGTCAGCCAACCTGGACTTTGAGGGTGGCGGCAGACAGCCTCAGCTCCAGACTGCTGCAAAAAGGAAAGCACGACCCTCAACGAACATGTTTCACTTCAAGGCATAAGCGTGTCTCGTAGACGGTGGTTTCGCCGAAGTGATGGTGTCCACTACCTCTTAGGGTAGGTCATCTGTGTGAGAAGGTACAGTGCATTCGTGCCGAGTGCCTTGTACATGGAGTAGAAACAACTGGCAGTGAGAGGTCTCTAGAGAAGCAAACAGGTCTACCTGAGTGGCTCTGAAATGTTTCCAAATCAGCTGGACCATCCGGGGATGGAGTCGCCAGTCTCCCGGGAGTATAGCTTGAGACATCGCATCCAGAATCGTTGGCCAGATGATTACCTACAGACCCGGGAGAGGAGGCATGGTTCGTCCTGCCGTGTGGAGGCGGTGTTAGGACATAAATGCATCACAACCAACTGCTCCACCGGGGGACCCCTGTATAACCCCTAGCTGCACCACCGTCGAGGGTGGTGAGGGAGGAGGAACCAGCAGATCAGTTTCCGAGAGTAAAAGGTACTGTCCATGACCTGGTGAGCTCCTTATGCACTTCTGGAAAGAAAAGGCAGCCAGCGCAGGACAACCCCAAGAAACCAATCTGGCAGCCACCAGGACGAGCCTTAGATCGTGGCAGAGGCAACGGAACTCCGCCCCCCAGAGGTAGCGTTCAGTTCAGAGATGGTCATCTTCCCACAGTGGGAACATGACTCATCCACAAAAGCCACACCAGCGTATTCAATGCCCAGACACGTGAGGGAGCGATCGTGACCATCACCCTGTGCCAGGTAACAACCGCATCAAAAAACGAACCAGTGAAGTGGAATTCTTAAAAAGAAGTTCAGTCGTCTTTATAAACTGACTGAAGCTCTTTTAGAGAAATTGCTCTTTCAGGGAAATTTAGCTCTTTTATCGCTGAAGCACACAGCGGAACTGACCGCTTGCAGCACAACAGTGGGGTAGTGCAGCCTGAAGTACAATTCGTCGGTCATCGACTTGACGCCAAGAGTGACTGATTGAAAAGGAACCATTAACTATGACTTTTGCCTCAATAAACTCCTAATTTGCTACTTATTAATGGTTATTAAAGTAGTTGTTAAATGTAGGTATTTGGTAGGTTTAGGGATATAGAGTATTGTCATGCAGAATATGTGCTTTACAAGCACTAAAAATAATATATAGGCTTGCTAATAAGCAACTAGTTCACAGTGAGAATTGGTCCCGGTGAGAAATCTCCTCAGCTCAACAAAATATTTCATAAAAATTATACAATGTTCATCTACTTGAAGTACCAAAATTGGCTTTTTACATGTGCTTATGGAATTATTGGGCTGTAATCCTTCATTGCACATTAAAACAATGGATGATGGGTTTGATGTGTGCTTAGCCCTTTATTCTTCATGAAAAACAATCCTTTCTTTTTCTTTAACAGCAAATGAGGTGCATTTAAAAAAAAATCCAGTTTAATGACTATTAAGTAAATTGTATTAGACTTTCTTGTAGACCTATTTTTGACATTTTGAAATATACAATTAAAGATTTAAGAAAAAAAAAATCAAAAATTATGATAGAATTGAGGAATTCAATCTGACATCAGAATCATAAAGTGCACTGTTAATAATAATATATATATATATATATATATATATATTACACAACTCTGTATAATGACATGGGTATGACACAGGTATTACAAGGAGAGTGTGACTTATGAGGACATAACCCATGTTCCCATTTTTCAAAACACTTATAAACCATACAGAGTTTTTTTTGAGAAAGTAAAAATGCACAAAGTTTCCTGTGAGGGTTAGGGTTAGGTGTAGGGTTGGTGTAGGGCCATAGAATATACAGTTTGTACAGTATAAAAACCATTACGCCTATGGGATGGACCCACTTTTCACAAAAACAAACATGTGTGTGTTGTGTGGGTGTGTGTGTGTGTGTTTGTATGTATGTGTGTGTGTATCAAGAACAGTCTACTATACTGAACATTTTCATTTTTTTTCTGTGAATAAACATAAGTACAGTGGCATCACAGCACTCAGCATGCATGCAGGGTGTTACTGAATCTGATTTAAGTGCTTTCAGTCTGACTGAGCTATAAATCGGATTATTACCAGATTATTAGGATGCATGTAAACATATTTGATATATTTCTATTAAAGCTCAGAGAGCTGCAGGAACAACATACGCACTCATAGCAGAGACCTTCCTAAAGTGAGTTGTCAGAATGAAGGTGCAAATGAAGTGGTAGAATAAAAATACAGATGTCAAACTCAGTCTCTCCTGATTTTCACAAGCTTCCTGTGGCTCTGGATTTCTCGACAGGCTGTCAATTGTTTCACCACAGTCGGTCTCACGAGACTGCTGTTTCCATTCAATTATTCCAAAGGGAACTTACTACATGAAAACACACATCCAATTAACACACTGAACAGAGAACTCGTTTTACAGGATTCTGGAGCAAAGAAACATATTTTTTATTTATTTATTAGAAAACACATTGAAACAGACACTGACTGGCACAGCAACTATAATACATTTCTTTAAGAGATAATTGAACCAAAAATAATCACCCTCAGGTTGTTCCAAACCTGTCTGAGTTCTTTCCTCTGATGAACACAAAAGACGTTATTTTGAAGAATGTTGGCAACCAAACAGTTACCAGCAGCCATTGATTTCTGCATGGGAAAAAAAGTAACTCCATGGTTACCAACATTCTTCAAAATATCTTATGCTGTATCTGCAGAAAGAAGCTCATACAGGTTTGGAACAACTTGAGAGTCAGTAAATAATGATTTTTTTTTAGGATCATTTTTAGCCAACATAAGCATTTATTGATGTCAAATAAGCATTGCAGTGTTAGGATCAATGAAACTGAAGACAAAGCCAGCTCTGCATTAATTGACAGTCATTTTAGCAGAATAAGTATTTGGTATCTTTACAGAGAATCTGACACAACCATTTCAGATCCTGGAGTTTCTTTTAATAAGTTTGTGATTATGGAGAAATACATCATGTGCTTTCTAAAATATTGCATTTGCAGCTCTTAACACTTTAAAGTCTTTAGTGGTGGAAATAAAAACCTGAGTAACAGTACAGATTCTCTAACAAAATCTTACTCCTGTAAAACAATACATACCCATTTTCAAATTTTACTTGAGTAGGAGTACAAAACTACCTGATTTAATGACCCGAAGTATTAAAAGTACAAAGTAAAGGGATATTTATTTTATGTATTCTAGCCTACTCAGACTAGTCATTAACCAGCACTAATAAGATTAGCACAGACTTTTGTGTATTTTTATGCAAATATCATGTGTTGATCTGCAAATAAGCAAACTTTTTTTATTATTATTATTACCAAAACACCATTACACACCAAGTTCATTATACAAAAATATCAATTTAGGTTACTGATAGTTTAAGTGAGCAAATTATAAACCCTATAGTATTTTTAAACAACTAAATTTGTGTAAATTTGTGGCTACAAACAGTATGAAAACACAATACTTTAATATTTTAATAATAATGGTATGCAAACATACTACTTTTAATTTAAAATAATCAATAATAAAAATCAGCATTAGTAACTTACTTTTTGTGCCATCGGTCACACGTTCACGTTATACTGGTTTGTGGTCTTTTTGACCAGATCATTGAATCAGTGAATTATTGACTCAAAAACTGCTGCAGTCCATTCAGTCTGATTCACAAATGAATCTTTCAGTGTGATTCTTGGACCAGTTCAACGAATCAGCCATCGTTCTTTTGTCTCAGAGGCAGTGGTGATTTCTTTGGTTCGGCATAACAGATACAAGAGAAATGCACTTGAGTACAGTAATGAAGTGAAAATACTTTTTTACTGTCCAACACTTAAAGGGCCCTATCATACACATGGCACAATGTGACATAAGGCGCAGCGCAAGTGTGTTTGCTAGTTTCAGTCCGGCGCCATTTGCATTTTCCCATCCAGCGCCACGTCGTTTAATTAGCAAATGCATTTGCGCACACTTGTGCGCCCATGGGCGTCCTGGTCTAAAAAAGAGGTGTGTTCAGGTGCATTCCTATTTTAAAGAGCTGAAAATAGACTGCGCCATAGACCAACTCAAACCTGGTCTAAAGGCTAAAGTCAATGGCACAATATTTTTTTTTGTTATTTAAAGAGCGCATTGATAGAAAATGCTCCTCTAGGCGGGTCTACAGTGCGCGTTGACTTTGCTTGTTATACACAGGGATGCACATCACACAAACATGCCAAATATTAAAAACAAAAGGATTACAGTGTAAAAGAATATTATTGTGTAGGCTACATAAATATAAAAATGTAATGATGGATAGGAATTGCGTGTATTAGAATTAGGATACCTATTTGCAATTCAGCCTTTTACTACTTATAATGATGAATGAAATTCTACTTCATCCCACGCCTTCTTCACCTCGGGAAACTTGGTGGATTCCTGCTTGTCCCGTAGATGATCTGCTCGCGTGCTAGAGCATATCGGTTTCTTCGCTTAAGAAGCGTTCAGCTTTTCAGCCCAAATATTCCGCTAACGAGTAACGATCCGCCATGGCGCGAGCGCATCTCACTCTTAAAGGGAATGGGAGATGACACTCTGATTGGTTTATTGAATGTTACGCCCATTACTTATTAAGAGAATTGGGACAACCCATTCCAAAAATGCGCCCCGGCGCACGGACCGTTTTTTCCATCTTTAAAATAGCAAAAGTGGATTTGAACACACCCTGAGTGCACTTGCGCCGTGTGCTTTACACTTTGCATTTAGAACTTTAAAATAAGGCCCAAAGTCTTACTATTAGTATCTATTTTAAAGCATCAAGGAGTGTGATTTATACATAGAGTAGGATGTGCTTCTGGATTCTGGAACATTCAAACTCTAATTCTAATTCTTTCATAAGGTGTCCACTTCATATTAACCAATTTTATTGCAGCTGCAACCACGATGAAGGACACTTCTGTCTGTTGCTTGATTTCTATATTTCTGTGGTGTGGTCCTGAACATAATTTTGAAATAATGAGAAGAAACTGGTTGTGGAAGAGCAAGTGTGTATACAAACAGAGAAAACCCATCCACACACTGTTGAGATTGGCTGTGCTTTATAATTGTCTGCAATGTTGCAATTAATTAGACGTTTACAGCGTTCTGTCATTCAACACTACACAACAAAACTAACAAAACTAAAAACAGCCAGCAATGCTAATTTACCAACTACAGCAATTACACTTTAGGTGGCATTCTGGTCATTTTTCAAAAAAATGTATTTTCTCTAAGATGCTATTATCATATTAGACTAAAACCTACTGACTGCTCACACAGAGTATAGCAACTTTCCTTCTCACCTAGTTACACTTGTGGTCTTTCCTGTCCAAAACGACTGGCTTACAAAAAATTCCTTATATATTTATTTTATATATATTTATTATATATTTATTGTGCTGTATACTGAATTCCATCTTTTTATCAACTTATTTTCTTTAAATTAGCACAGGTTTTGTATTCCTTTTTTAGAGCAGATTGCATAAGCCCAGACATTTTTGACCAGTAACACCAAATTAGGTAAAGTATTTTTAGTACAGCACAAAGGTTGAATCTAAAGAAAATCAAATTGCCTGCTAAGAGAAGATTTATGCATAATCTGTTTGTGAGGACTATGATATTTTGTATACCGGAATGTCTTAGTTGTGTTCGGGTTCCCACTCTTTTTCAGATATCATTTTCCAGGACTTTTCCAGGACATTTCAAATTTCATGATGATGGAAATAAAATATAAGGATCACATATTCACAGCCTAAAGTAATATATTCCTCTCTCCTCTCTTAAAAAAGCATACAATTTATGGCTATAACCCAACTATAAAATCAGAAATGCACCAAATATACAAACACGCAGACATCTGGTTCACTATCCTGCTAGAGAATCTCCTTAGACATAATGGTTTTTATACTGTATAAACTGTATATTCTATCCCCCTACACTATCACAGAAAACGTTTGACATTTTCAAAAAAACATTTAGTATGTGTATTGATCCATTTCCCCCATGGGGACTGCTGGCTGGTCCCCACAATGTAGATGATCTCAGGTTATACTATCCTTGTGGGGACCATTTGGTCTCTCTCTCTCTCTCTCTCTCTCTCTCACACACACACACACACACACACACACACACACACACACACACACACACACACACACACACACACACAGCTTTCACACTCTACACTTTATTTTAATGAACACATTATAACGACTGCCTAGGCCCTTCTTGTTAAGCTTCCCCTTCCCTCTTCCCCCAACTGCAGTCTCCAAAGAAATAAAAGGCATTATAAAAAAAATTGTTTGCAAAAAGCATCTGTCCCAAACAGACTAAACAACAAATAAATGTCTGTCCAAAATATTTACTGCATTAAGCTCCACAGTAACCTTGTGAATTATTTTTACTGTTTGAGTTGGCTCAAACTCTCTTGCAACTTTTCCAAGCTTTGTTTTAGAGCTGCTAACTCCTCACTTTTGTCTGCGACACTTTTTCAATAGGCATTTGATTTTGTCAGTAAGGTGAAGTCATGCTTTCTCTCTGCCCTGACGGCCATTTCATCTGCCTCTTTCTGCATGGTTTCAATGCTTGGTTTCGAAACTTGTCCAGCCTGGAAGTGTAAGCAAAATTTGTGAATTCTGCTTTATGGTGTGTGTAGACGTGTATTAAAAACATTTTGTACTGTGCAAGAACCTCATCACACTGAGGTGCAGTGTACCAACCAGCATTGAGCAAAACTGGCAAGAGTTTTTGAAACATTTCTCTTGAATTATCTCTGTTTGCAACCATGATCACAGGGTAAAGGGAGCTCAAGTGCCACACAGCTGGGTATTTAATAAAAAAAACACTAGTAGTAATCTAGTGTTTTAATAAAATATCAACGAACAGTATATCACAATTGTATAAATAACGCAACAAATGTAATGTTTTAAAATAAATACAATTTAGAATAGAAAGCGGAAAGGTAAGATGCTTTAAAAATTAAACTATTACCACCAGCAGATGGCAGCAAATAACAGTCTTAATGAGTGAATCATTGGAGTCACTCTATCAAACGATTCATTCAAAACGTTTATTTAGGAATGAAGAAAATGACGGTCTTCATGAATGGGTCATGAATCGTTTCTCAAAGATTCAGTCGGCAAAGAAACGTCACTGTACTGTTTGTTGCTAAGAGAAACATCTGTTTGGAACTACTAGGTTGGTGAAACAGAGCAAACAGACAATAGTACAATAGCAAACGTGCCTTTATATATACGTTTATATAAGTACTATTAAATACTACCGGCCTCCGCCTCATGTTCACAAGTCTGTGCTGCACTATGAACATGCAATTATCACTGTGCATCGCGTCAGCATTTCATTTTTACTTCCTATATCGTTCATAAAACAGGTTTGGGAAATTTGGGTCTGATTTGTCATGGGGATGCAAGACGTTCCAACGATTCTAAATAAAATAGACTTAACAAATCGATAACCTTATCTCAGGCAAATGCCGTCACGCATGCTATAATTCGTGCAGACCCCTTGCACATGCGTATCAAAATAATTACTTTACAATAATATTAACATGTAATTAAATATTACCTGCATACCAGTGAACATTTGCTGCAAACATTCGAGCACTTAATTTCTAGCACCTGAAAACCGGCAACACGAGACAGCGTCATACGTCACAGGGAGCTTAAACAACGTGAGCTCACGTGTCAAAACTCAGCATCCCTGAACAGAGCGCTTTCTGTTACGTTAATTGTTTCAACCAGTTGTCGACCAATTCTTTAATGATCAAAAAAAAATTAAAATAATAATTTTCCAGGACAAGATTTTTTCCAGTACAATCTATGTTTTCTCTCATTTTCCATGAGTTTTCAAGGACTGGAAAATTGGTCATTAATATTCCAGGATTTCCAGGACGCGTGGGAACCCTGAGTGATTGTAACACAATAAATTGTCATGATAGTGATTCATGAACATGTTCTACTTGGGTAGATCACATGAGCAAGGGCATAAACTCAGACAGACTGTATATATACATGAGCACACGTCAAACCTAAGAGTGCTCTGGACCACTCTTAATGGAGCAGAACAGTCAAAATATAATTTCCAGTCTCTCAAGCAATATTACACATGAAAAGGTCTGTCAAATGTGTTATTCTACTTCATGTTCTGCACAGCGATGGCCTTAAGCACAGGGAGGAGATCTACTAATTTATCATTTGAAATTGAGGCAGAGCAAAACTTAATGAAACTAGATAAAAAGGCAAACATTATTCACCAATGGAAAGAAGATGGAATAAAAGGTCATAATCGGACATAACACTGGAATAGGATATAATATTTCTTGTCGACCTATTTTTGACAACAATATTATTTTATTAATACATTTATATAAACAAAACCACGTAAAGAGCTTAAAGGGGTTATTTAATGGATAATTTAAAATGTTCTTGATATTTACACATATGAGGGGTTGCCTATTTGTCGGTCACTACGAGTTATGTTGTGACTCAACATTATGGAGTCTTACTTGGGAGCCCGAATCCTCTCTAAACTAAGAAAAACTGCCAATAAAATTTGGCTGGTGGATTCTGCATGCTGAGCCACTCCCTGTGCACACAGGTATAAATAGGTGACAGGTGCATCCACTCAGCAGATTTTTGCTTAGGAGTCGAGTGAATGAACACAGTTCGGTGCTTCATTTAAAAGAGCAGATTCTGAACTGTGCCTTCTGGTTGTGGTCACTTCCTATCCTCTGGGCATCCAGCTCGCTGAAGCTGCATTCGTGGATGGTTTATGCATTCACTGTGAGTGTGTCAACATGGCAGCACTGCGATCATGCCTCTCTCTCCTCACAAAGATGGCTGTATATTTGCCCACCCGGACCGAAACTCATGCTCCTCGTCACAGCCCCTTCCTGGCACATCCCTCTGAGGAAGGACCTTTTTCGCTTTTGACTTGAAGTGGAGTCTGTTTTCAATCTGGTGTGATTCTCGCTGAGAAGATCCCTAAAGAAGCACAAATGGAGTAATGCTTTCTTTCCTGGAAGAAAGGTTGGAGCGAAGGCTGGCCCCCTCCACCTTAAAAGTGGAAAAGTTCGGTCTCATCGTCAGGTTTTTGAGGGGTGCCAGAAGGTTAAATCTTCCTAGGCCACCCCTTGTGCCCTCCTGGGATCTCTCTACCATCCTGGCTGGCCTTCAGAGGGATCCCTTTGAGCTGCTGGACTCAGTTGAGCTCAATTCCTGTCTGCTAAAACAGCACTCCTGAATGCGCTCACTTAGATTTACATTTAGTCATTTAGCAGATGCTTTTATACAAAGCGACTTACCAATGAGGACAATAGAAGCAATTAAAACTAACAAAATAGCAACAATATGTGAGTGCAAATGACAAGTCTCGAATAGCCTTGTACACGTAGCAATATTTATATAATAGTGTTGGGCAAAAAAAAAATGATTTCGCAATAATCATTTTTTAAAATGACATTCATTCAATATTGATTCTCAAAAGTCGCGAATCAATCTTTTCCAGTATTTATTTCAGCAAACATTTAAAACAAGATCTGATTAATATGAATATTTTCATTAAACTTCTCCAGTGTTTTCAGCCTCTGTCGTTTCACTATGATGACATGAATACATGAATATCATCTCCAGCTGCTCTGAGAGTCACTTCATTAGTGACTAATGACAAATCTAGCATCATATCACATACACAGCAGCTGCAAGTTCCCCATGGCAACCCCCTCAAAATAAAAGTTTAGTTTAACATGAAGAAACTGTCAGAAATATATTTCTATTTAGAAGTCTTAAGATTCAATGTAACAACAATGCTTCTATTACTACTAATTCATATTAACAAAATTTAATTTTTTAAGGTATAATCACATTTGTTTTCTTTTTAATTTTAACAGTTAAAAAGTTTTTTTTTTTTTCATTTTATTAGGATCAATTAAATTAATGTTTTATGCCTTCATCTGATTAACAGAAAAAATAAGAGCATTTTATATGGCCCTATTATTGTTTAAAATAGAACTCTATTCAAAAGAAAAACGAGAAAAAAAAAATTAAGCATTTGGCTCTTAATTTCTTTATAAAGTATACATAACTGCAATGAACATGTTGCTACTTCCATACCTCATCGGCTCATGAGACAGTACTGTATGTGTTATGATTGCTGGGGAAGACACTGAGAGCCTTGATTTCTCAGAATCCTCGCTGAATAACAGTATGGATTAGGGTGTAACGTTCTTCTTACAGTCACGCAGTACAGCAGGGCAGTGGCTGCCTGTCATCTCTGCCCTCTCATGTCTGACATCATGATGATTTCCTTCTGTTCTAGCAGCTGTGGCTTTCAAACTCTGTCACCTTACATGAACATTAACATGAACGTGAATGCGGTCTGATCCTGGCGACCCATCGCGGCATGATTTAATAAGCAAGTGACACTTTCACTTTGCTGGTGTACTTCTTAAAACAGATCTCCTCCTCCCAATGAATTCAGCATTTTGCCAGGCTGATGGCAAGGGACTGTGCCAACCTCAGACAACACACACACACACACACACACACACACACACACACACTCAAACAGGCACACACACACCAGTGAATAATGCATATCTCAATAAGTAATGTACTCTGGCCCCAGAGGGAATTTGACCAGATGCCTGTACACCTGCTGATGCATCTAGTTGTCACACTTGTTTGCTTTCATTTATGGGTGCAAGTAAACAGCTTTAAGATTCAACTTTGACGTGATGATCCACCTTAATTCCAGACCTGCTTAGTATTTCAAGCTGTTTTGTTTTGTTGGTAAAGCACTGCACTGGAATGCAGATGTTGTAGGCAGGATTCTGGCAGCATAAAGCCACTGTACATTGTATCACAAGGAGTAGAATATGCCCATTGTGTTGCACAGTCTTGTGCTATTAGCACTGTGCTTTTAAAACAGCATGTCAAGTTATAAACAGTAAAGATTCAAAAACAATATCTCGAATTCTCTGTTTTGTTCCAGCAACACACCATTAATGAGTAGTAGCAATGGGGTTTATGGTGACATTTTTACGCTTAAATTTCTGATGCCCTGTAAGCCTACAGCTGGGTGATATGGCATAAAATAAACAAATAAAATGAAAATAAGTAATAAAATAGATAAATAAAATGTCTTTCAGAATGTTTGAGATAATTGTTTAGATATTTCAACATTTAAGTGAAGTGAAAGTCACATTCAGCCAAGTATGGTGACCCATACTCAGAATTCGTGCTCTGCATTTAACCCATCCGAAGTGCACACACACAGAGCAGTGAACACACACACACACTGTGAACACACACCCGGAGCAGTGGGCAGCCATTTATGCTGCGGCGCCCGGGGAGCAGTTGGGGGTTCGATGCCTTGCTCAAGGGCACCTAAGTCGTGGTATTGAAGGTGGAGAGAGAACTGTACATGCACTCCCCCCACCCACAATTCCTGCCGGCCCGAGACTCGAACTCACAACCCTTCGATCGCGAGTCCGACTCTTTAACCATTAGGCCACGACTTTAACTAGTCAACTTAACACGTATGTAGTATTCTCTTTATTAAAAACTTTGAAAACCATCTGGTTAAAAAGAAAAATCTGTTCCAAAAGCACAATGCGTAACACGGTCAATGGTGTAAAACATTCCACATGTTAAATATTTTGAAGCAATAATGTAAATCTTGTCCAAAGCTTAAATACATCTTATTCAGAAAATGTTTTTAGAAGTGAACTCAAAGTCAAGGCAATTCAAATTCAAAATGACTAAAAGTATAACAACAACAGAAGGCGATTATTACCAGTAAATGAAAATAGCATCAACTTTCAGCCTGTCACCATCATGCAAACATAAGGTAATAAACATACAGTAGAAGAGTTTTTCCATTGTTATTTCTATGCAAACATGTACTCGATGGATGTGTTTGACCGCTGCTCTCACGTCTTGCATCTCTTGTAGCATCTCATGCATAAAACATCATTATAAAAACTTAGTGCTGTTAAGAGAAGTTTATAACGTCTAATAACCTGGCATTTTCCCAATTCCACTGGCCATGTGTCTTTAAAAGCAAAAAATTATTTATAGCTGTAAAAATTCTATGTTATGGTTTTCCATAGAGCAACAGTCCCATGCTATGGCCACTGCCGTTGACACAAGCTTCAGGAGAAGTTATTTTACACTACCATTTAAGGCTACCATTTTCGAACACAGAAATGTGAAAATGTCAATGGCCGTTTTAACTTCTCAGCTTTGTGGCAGGGGACAAGTGATGTACAGTCACTGCTGGGTAGTAACTGATTACTTTGCTGTACTGTCTGTCAATCTTTGATTATATAATTTTGTCTGGATTGTTCAATCAGGTTCCAAGAATTTTATATTTGTGATTAGATTAATATGCTTTTAATCCGATTACAGTTACCGTTTTAATGGATTACATGATTACATTTCACAAGAAGTCCCCCTGAAATTTATTATTAATATTTACATTTATATTTTGACACATATGCATGTTCACCATTCTCTTATGTCAGTTAATTGTCACTGTAACGTGCAGATAAACAAATAAAACGTTCTTGTTTTTAGCATTAAGGTATTGTTTTTATTTTAAAGTATTAATTTTTTCTTTAAGTTTACATGTTTATGATTTAATTCATTTTTCATCAGTTTAGAAACATCCCCTAGGTTTAGGAAGTTTAGGAAACCTTGCTGTTTAATGCACTTCAACAAAAATGCTCTTTCTTGTTCAACTTTTAGAACTTAATTCTTATAATTTAATTCAAATTATGTGATAAACCGTGTTGGGGAAACATACATTTGAAAGTAATGCATCACAATGTTGCTTTATTCCATAAAAAGTAACTATTAGCGTTAAGTGGTTACTTTTTATGGAAAAAAAATGCATTACATTATTTTTGCGTGAAATGAATAAGCCTCTGAAAGTATTGAAATTAATAAGCCTTAGGCTGAAGGAATGGCCTTAGTACCTCACCCACAATTTCTCTAAACATGAATACAGGAGACATATCAGTGAATAAATGGAAATACAAAGTACTAGTTACTTTAAAAAGTAATCTGATTGTGTAACTTGCGTTACTTCCAGCACTGGTGAAAAATGTTAGGTCAAAAAATTAAAAAGTTAGGTCAAAAGTAATCTCAAAGTAATCAAAAGCAGTCTGATTATTTTACCTACAATGTGTCATGTAATAGATGATGTTTCTAACTACAATTGTTAGTCAAGAAATTCGTAATCAGTAACAGACTACAATCTACAATCCAGCTCTGTGTATGGCCCTGTGTTCAGCACACAAACCGGAGGACGGAGGAACAGTTTCACTGCATGAATCTGATGAAATGCTGGGTGCTGCTGCCATAACAGTTGGCTGCCCTCGCAATGAAGCAGAAACAAAGGCCAGCTCTCATCAAGCCAAACACTGCATCTCAAGGAAGTGGTTTCTTACACCTCCCTAGGCAGATTTAATTAAATTAATAATGATATTCTAGAGTAACCATGAGGCAGCTGCCCTACCAAGTGCTGAAATAATCAGAGATAATACGCAGTACCTGGGCCAAACAAGCAGTCTCACAGCCATAGTTCTGAAACCCGATGGCACCTTCTGTTTTCCTAACAATGTCCAAAAGCTAAATGACACCAGCTGCCTTTGACAGTCAGCCCATGCCTTGAGATAAGATGATTGAGAGATTATGTTAGGCATGATTTTCAGATGATGCAAAAGATAAGGCGGTGTTCGGTACACCAGGAGGTCACTGGCAGTGTACTTAAGTTCTTCCCTTCAGGCTTCATGAGGCACCTGCCAGCTTCCAGAGACTTATGGATATAGCTCTCCGTGCTGGGAATAATGATGGCCTCTCGAGGGTGTTTCCTCATTGGCCAGTCTGTTCTATTTTCATACAAAACCCCTTCTATTGAAGACAAACCTGAAGGGAATGGTGAGCCTTTGGCATTTACGCCAGTGTCGCCCTGAGCAATAGGGATTCCCAAGATATTCAGCAGTCTTCTGTTCTCACCCTTCCTCACATGGATTGGTTACCCACAAATCCAGACTTTCTGCTAAACAATAACCCTTCACCCTTTTTTGTACCACAAAAATGTCAACATTTTTGACATCAGGGATTGGTCTTTGCTCTAATATGCATTTTCTGCTGTTAGACCTTTTATCTATAATAAAGTTGCAAAGATGTATAAAACCTGTTATTTGCTTTGTCATTATGGTGTATATAGTGTAGAATGATGTGAGGGGGAAAGTAATTTAAAGCAGTGTAACATACAGCTACAACATAAAGTAAAAAAAAAAAAATTAATACTTCGCAAGGCACTGTTATATATATATATTAGTGGTGGGCAGTTATCGGCGTTAATGTGCTTCGTTAACGTGAGACTTATCGGGCGATAAAAAAAATATCACCGTTAATCTATTCTCAAAGTTGGGTTGGGAGCTGGATCTATACTATGCGAGCTATGATGACTTTCACCTTGATATTTTATCACGGATGTATACCTAACCGGATTGCACTGTGCACTGTAGGGGGCGAGAACCATAGACAGGAAAAGAAAGGTGAGAATGAGTCTTCACACCTGTGTGGATGCCTACTGTGAAATAAATTACCACCTCAAACGTGACGTGCTAACATGAGCCCCTTTAACACTGCCATTCCGGCAAATACACGGGTAAAGTGTTCCGGCAATTGTTCCCGGGTCGCTAGATTTTGCACTTTCACACTGCCAGTGATTACCCGGGATATGTGCGTGCTTTCACACACAACCAGTAAAGATCCCTTAACGACACGTGACATCAGGGCGTGACGTGTAATGTACGAGTCGAAAATGTGAGGCACGTTATACTTTCACTGAAGCAAGGGAAAGAACTCGGCGTCAGTGCAGAAAGTGAGGAACTAACTGATCTCTGCTTCATTATAGTTTGCACATATTTTTTTCGTTGCGAACGTTGATCTTCCTTCAAAACAGCCGGTAAAAGAGTCGCACGATAACGCGCGTCATCACTTCGACATGGCATTAGATCTGGCTTTTGTTCACACAGCGTCCCAGGTTGAACCCGGCAATGTTACTAGGTCCCCGACCCGGGTTCAATGCCGGAATCAATCCCGGGATGTGTTTGCTTTCACACAGAAGGCGACCCGGCTATGTACCGGCAATTTGCCGGGTCTGACGTGCAGTGTGAAAGGGGCTTTGGATGCAGCTGAAGCCGCCGGGTTTGCTTCAGGGATTTTTTTTTAAGAAGCTTCCCAATGGAAACCTCGACAAGACGCACGCCTGTGTCACACATAACGTTACTCTGTCTGCAGTGCGTATGCAGTCCGTCTGCGTTAGGTATGTGGTGCAAAAGCTTTCACACAGGACACGTTTGCAGTCCGCTACTCGGTACGTGAACAATCGCTGCACTGCTGCAGACGCAACGCTCCTGGAACGCACTGACGGACCTCAACCGCGTGAACGCTGGAATCCGTTAACATGGGTGCGTAAAAAAAAAAATGAAACGCATACGCACTGCAGATGGATTATGTGTGAAAAAGGCGTAAGGTTGTTTACACCTTGTGCTATGTGGAATTAGTTTACAGCTTTTTCAAGCACTTTGTGATGCATTTTGGAAACAGGAGAAGAGCCCCTGGTCTAATGCACCACCTGTCTTGAGAAACCCGTTCTAAAAGACTTACTTTTAGTCATTATTTTATTTGGGTAGCACACATATTCGGAATGCCTTTGCCGGAATGTATATATACATACACACACACACACACACACATATTTTATAAACAGTATATTCAAAACTGTATACATATTAATATAAAAATTATTTTAAAAAGTGAGTAAATAATAACAAAATTTTTGCATGAACTAATGCTTTAAGAACTAAATCCAGCAGTAACACAAAGCTTGGCTTGCCTTATTCGGCTCACGGTGATTGGCTTTAATCTGCCATTTTTTGCTTCTCATTTGCATAAAGTTGAGCATTTCTCAGCTTTTTGATTCTCTCATTGCTTGCTTCACTTTGCTTTCAATCCCATAATCCCCTGCGTGCTGCATGTTGTTGAAATCTCATCTCTATGCCAGTGGATACGTATGACCTGCTGTTTAGACAACTTCATCAAGTCCCTTTCTTGCAATAAACATGTTATTTAATAATCTATTCTGATAAAAAATATTTTTATTTTTATTTTTAGCTAAATTGAAGTTGTTTTAGTGTCATTGATAAATTATTATAAGTTTAGTTATTATTTTGAATTTTTATTAAAGGGGTTATACGATGGAATTTTAAGTTTTTCTTTCTCTTTGGAGTGTTACAAGCTGATTGTGCATGGATAAGATCCCTGAAGTTACAAAGACTAAAGTCTCAAATCCAAAGAGATATTCTTTATCGAATTTAAGACTCTGCCAAGCCCCACTATAACGGCTCAATCAAACACGCCCCCACATGTCTACATCACTAAGTGGAAATATTAGCGTAATGCCGCCAAAATGTTCATGCAAACAAAGAAGGCGTGGTTTCAGTAAGTTAAAGCAGCCATGTCAGGGAGATTTTTGCTATTATGGAAAGAGGTGTTACATTTCCGATGAGTGTTCAGCCAATCACAATACACTGGGTCAGTTGGCCAATCAAAGCAGACGGTGCTCTCAGAAGGAGGGACGATGAGTTTGAGAGAGGCGGGGCATAGAGGACCTGCAATAATGTACAGTATTTGAAATATAATTTGTTTAGAAAATTAAAGCATGTCAACATATTCTGTTATACCAAATACACAAAATAATGATCTTTATAAAAGCATCATATGACCCCTTTAATATTTTGTTTGGTAATGTTTATTAATATTTTGAATTGAATTTTATTTTTATATTTTCTGTTTTTATAAAATTTTATTTAAGGTTTTAGTAAATTTGTTGCATGTTTTATCATTTCCATTATTTTTTGGTTGTTTTTAATAAATCTACATAGTTTTGATGTAGTTATTTTTAGTTTATTTACTTTTAGTTATTTTTGTGCATCAACAATGGTAATTCAAATGGTAATTCAAAGTGCTTTACATAAAAGAAAGTAAAATAATAATGAAGAAAAATAATAACAAGAATAAACAAAGCAATTTTTAAACTTTTAAAATTATTAAAAAATTTACTTATTCCAATTTACGTATTTCTAACGGACTCTATCCTAATGATCTGAGTGCTCTGTTAGGTTTATATTCAGTGAGCATATCTGCCATATATTTCGGTCCTATGTCATTTAGTGACTTATATACGAGTAAAAGTACTTTAAAATCAATCCTAAATGTAACTGGAAGCCAGTGTAAGGACCTGAGGACTGGTGTGATATGCTCAGATTTTCTGGTTCTAGTCAGAATCCTGGCAGCAGCGTTCTAGATGAGCTGCAGCTGTCTAATGGTCTTTTTGGGAAGGCCGGTGAAGAGCCCATTACAATAGTCCACCCTGCTGGTGATAAAGGCACGGACAATTTTCTCCAAGTCTTGGCTGGAAGCAAAACACCTAATTCTTGCAATGTTTTTTAAATTATAGTATGCTGATTTAGTTACTGCTTTGACATGTCTACTGAAACTAAGGTCTGTCTCAAGAATCACATCAAGATTCCTGACTTGATTTTTAGTTGTTTGACCCCTAGAGTCAAGGTATGCATTCACCTTGAAAACTTCATCTTTGTTTCCAAATGCAATGACTTCAGTTTTTTCCTTGTTTAACTGAAGAAAGTTCTGGCACATCCAACTATTAATTTCATTAATACATTGGCAGAGGGAGTCAATTGGGCTGTAGTCATTTGGAGATAAGGCTAGGTAAATCTGGGTATCATCAGCATAGCTGTGATAGGCTATTTGGTTCTTTCTCATTATTTGACTTAGTGGGAGCATATACAGGCTAGTACATTTTGATTGACAGCTGTCGGGTCCCGTCGGGTTCGGGCGAAGACCTCTAGCTCTAATACAGGCTAAACAAGAGCGGTGCGAGAATTGACCCTTGTGGGACTCTGCATGTCATGGACGTCCACTTAGACTTATGCTCTCCTATACTCACATAATAGCCTCTCCCTTCTAAGTATGACCTGAACCAATTGAGTACCATCCCAGAAAGCCCGACCCAGTTTACCAGTCTCTGTAGAAGTATGTTATGATCGACAGTATCAAACACAGCACTGAGATCTCGCAATACCAGCACGATATTTTGCCAGAGTCACAATTTAAGCGAATAACATTTATTATCTTAATGAGTGCTGTCTCTGTGCTGTGATGCGGTCGAAAACCAGATTGAAAATTGTCCAGGTATCCATTTGAGTTTAAGAATTTGTTCAGCTGATTAAAAACTACTTTCTATATCTATATTTTGCCTATAAAAGGAAGATTAGATATTGGTCTAAAATTGCTCAGAATGGTGTTATCAAGATTGCTCTTTTTCAGGAGGGGCTTAACAACTGCAGTTTTTAAGGAGTTTGGAAATGTCCCAGAAAGAAGTGACGTGTTCACCACTTCTCAAAAGATCTGCTTCCAAGCAGTTAAGCACACTTTTGAAAAAAGATGTGGGAAGTGTGTCAAGATAGCAGGTTGACGATTTTAGGTGCTGCACTATGTCTTCCAGAATTTTGTTATCAATTGTTTCAAAAATAGACATAGTATCTTTTTGATATTGTGGGCTAATCTGTCTGACCTCTGCATTACTTGAGAATGTGCTAATCGCCTTCCTGATATTGATGATCTTCTCAGAAAAGAAGGATGCAAACTCATTGCATTTGCTGTCTGAGAGCATTTCACTGGGAATCTGACTTGGGGGGTTTGTCAGTCTCTCAACAGTGGCAAAAAGAGTACAAGTGTTATTTAAGTTACTGTTTATAAGGTTTGAGATACAATAAAATAGTAGATACAATAAAACATTAAAATATTATTTTCAAATATTTTTATTTTATTTCATTTAAGGTTTTTTTTTCTTTTATTTTGAGTAATGAAATGTGTTTAGATTTAGATTTTAGCCAAACAAAGTCAGTAAGAACATATAGGTTGAGGAGTATCCCATTTTTGAATTAGAAGTCTATATATATAATCTTAGCATTATGATTCCCCTTCTGAAGGGCAGTGACACCTTCATCTGAGATTAATTATATTTATCAGCAGCATTAATGAGTCTTCCTATTCTTCCTATCTCTCTCAGGCCGGCTTTTGAATTGGAAGGTAATCCTTTAAATCCAGTGACAAGAAACCGAGCGATCCCAATTACCTGCGTACCATAGGGTGTATCAAAAGAGAAAAAAGGCTTTTGTGTTGACATCCATAACCATACACTTTCTCCGGACGTGGGGACATGTGATCACTGTAATTATTGTGGTCTTCATGGCAAACCGCAGAGTGTATCAGGAAAAATTGGAGACAGATTGTAGCAAAGATGACAGAAGTATTGATCTCAATCTAGAATGAGTAAAGTGTTTGACAAACGCTGACAATATTCCCACTGATGAGCAATTCTCCGGTGCAACTCAAACCACTCAAACACACAGAAATGTAATTACAGGATGTCCCAGTGATCAGACCCATCCCAGAAATCGGTGAATGGTTAGGGCTGAAATCTTGCCAAGGCACGCTTCGAGAGAGTGAGGGAAAAAAAAAATATTGTATTTTTGTCAGGACTTTAGGAGAACTACAATGAAAACATCCATTTTCATTTAAACAATTGCAAATATGTTTACTCCATATGTCATCAGACCAATAATTATTACTGTACATATGCATTATCTTTAAATCAGTACATACCAGCTTGTTTTTAAAAGTACAAAACAGTCAGGTTTAAACAAATTTCAAAGTAGCATGATCCTGCAGTGCTATGCAGGCTAAAGTATCCTCACTTCTCAAGAATGTACCTACTGACATTACTTTGATCCAAATATTAAACATCAGGGATGCACTCATACTAAATATTTCAGGCAGTACCAATAACAGATTATTTACAATGATATCTGCTGATGCCAAAACTAAAAGTTAGTTTTTTCTAAGGAAAAAAAATCTCTCCTAACTAATGTTGTGCACTATACAGGGAATACTCTCATCTGGCACATTACAAAGATATTAGAGTTTATAATTAACAACAGGCACTAAACTATTATATCCAACTGTTATTTAATTTCAGAAGTAATAATCACTCCAAACTGAAATGTTTGTATAAAACAGAATTAACAGACTTTGGAATATCATCTCTACCACCATTACGCAAATGTAAAGTTTATCATTTGCATTAATGTTTAAGTCTTGCAGTTTAAAATTCAAATGCAATAAGCAGCAAAAGATCTCAGTTTCGTAACTGAACTTTTTGGCATCTACTTGCACTTGATCAGTTGAATATGCACAATTATGTGTCAAAATGGGAGTGTTTATGTAAATACACACAGTTATGTCTTAAGAGCACGTAAACAGCTGGGAGAAAATCAGATGTGTTTCAGTACATTGGCTCCATGCATTAGGCCATAAAGTGACAGCAGCTTAATTAACAACAAATGACAAAGAAAATCACTCAATACTCAATTAACAAATTAAGTTGATTTCAAACCATTCCAGAACAAGACGAAGCAAAAAAGTACTCAATTTGGTATTTACTTTGTTTTCTGTGAACACAGCCGCACACACAAAACCTCACACACTTGAGGAGCCTGCAGTAGGATCTTTGGTTCACTGTAGTGACTGCAATCCTTTATTTATGATAGGTAAATAAAGGATAGTAAGTCGCTTTGGATAAAAGCATTTAATTAAGCATTTAATTTAAAAGTGATCTGATTTGGATCATCAGTTCAGCAGCAGAGCTTGTGAATTGAGACATTTCCTGATTTTATACGAAGAGCCTATGTTGATTTTCCATCTGTGATATGATGCATTACGCACTGGTACAAATTATACATAACATTATCCATTCCACAATGTATAGTTGTAATGTCAGGTCTGATTTGACACACAATAAGCACCACAGTGGACATCAGAAGTACACAAGGAACATCTACTAGTGATCAAGCAGCATAGCTTGGCAGCAAGCAGTGCTGGAGCAGCTAGCGGTGCGAGTGGTGTTTCACACAGATGCGTGCAGCTACTAGACAGCCTGCACTGACAGTGACACTACTAGTGAGCAACTGAAGCATAACAGATACAGATACACAGACATGTCAGGATGAGAACTTATTTGAAGTTTGGTATTGGGTACAGTATTGGGTATTGTGGAGCGGTAACTAATGTACTGTTGGTGCATGTAAAAAGAGCTGTGCTGAATTATATTGAATGTGCACCGCTAGTTTACTTTAAAATCCTTACTTACTGGATTCGACAGTAATGTCGCAACACAAGTGTGAGTAACAGTTTTCATTACATAGTTACTATTGCTTTGTCTTTTCTTACAGCTCGCTTGATATGTATAGAGTTGTTTATGCATTTTTGACCTACAGTAAATCACATCAGCATCTATGTGTGAATGAAAGTACATTGTAAAATATTTAATAGAGTGTCTGTTTACAAATAGCAAATAGCCCACATTGTTGGCAGAGGCCATTTACACTAACTCTCGACAACATTACATAAGACAGCTATCAAACAACAGCTCTTGTGGCGTAGTGCAGACTTTTTGACACGACCGGCTCAAGTTCAAATTATTATTTTTTCGTCGAGTCCCTTTTCACATCACATATTACATCGCAAAGACATTTATTTTCAACAAAAATAGAGGACATAATCAAAAAGTAGTAAATTAATTATCAGGAAGGGTTAGGGTTTGGTGTAGGGAGGGCTTTATTGTCCCAACAAGATATCATCCATTTAATAATTTTAATAAAACTTATAGTTTACACAATACATTATTACAGCATTCTGTTTTATAATGTACTGTATTATAATACTGAGGTGCAGATACTTTTTGCTGTCATTATTCGCAATAAGTAGTACAAATACTGCTATTTGTACATAGTGCACTTAGTGTAAACAGAACCATTGCTATTTGCACTGTGTAAATAGCATCTATTGCTAAGAAAATATACTATTTTCATGTTTCATGTGTGAATACCATCTACAATTACAGTAGTCAACATCTGAAGTGGATCAAAGAAGTTCATCAAAGTTGTCCCAAAGACAAGAACGGGTGTTGATTTGTATCTTTGATGAAAGTTTTTGATCCACTACAAATGTTGACTACTGTAGTGCAAATATCTGCTGCTAATATTTAAATAACTAGATTGTGCAGACATATATTTTAGCACATATTTATTTATTTTCTTTCTTTCTTTCTTTCATTATGATATAGGTTGTGATTTATACAAAATGACTCTTAACACACTACACATTTGGTTAAATATACATCCACCCTTCTTAAGAGAGGAAATATATGGCCTTCAGAAACAAAGATGATCTGCCCCTTCTCTGCATTTTATTTTAGTAAGGTAAAAAAAAAAGACACATTGTCCCTTTTAGCACCACCCAGGCCATGAATAATACATAGAGCAACATGTGATGAGGAACTGGGGACATCCTGTTCCACACTATATCTCTGCCTGCGCTGGTCTTGGCTTGGACCATCTGAACCCACACTGGGCCAGAGCCGCTTCTGGAAGAGGGATGAAAGCCTCGGGCCAGAAGCAGGTCACATATTGAGGCCATCTCCTAAACCTTTGTGCTTTTCACTCCTGTCTGGCCTCTAGAGAGCTGCAGAGGAACCGTTCTCCATCAGACGAGCTGGAACACAAAAGTCCTCACTATGGTGAAGATGCTTTATTTACAGACTTTTGATTTGTGAAGCTTACACTTGGGTAATGCAATGATTGTAGCTTATATAAGATCGATTTGTATGTTTAGTGTCTTCTAAATTCATAAATGTGTTTGTAACTATAGTTAGGAACAATGTGTTCAAACCTGTAGCGTTAAGATTTAAAGTTCAGCGTGTGCACTGACCTGTTTGTGCTCCAAACATGAATGATTCCTCAAATCATCAAATCATTGACTTTAGTAAGTCATCAGATGCAGCATTTTCCAGGGCTGCATGATTAATCATATTCAAATCCCGTTTTCTGCCATTATTGATTTATTAAGAATATATGTGCCTGCTGGTTATCTATCCTGAATAAGTTTCATTTTAATTTGGCATTTGCATTATCTTGCATTCTTAACAAGCCTCCGCAAGCTTTCATTGCTGTGGTTGCCAGATATCAAGAGTAAAATCCCACAATCACCATTTTTTAAAAATGTTTTCTGCCTAGTGTTTTAATTTATCTTCCCAACCTTTGCAACTATTTGCATGAGCAAATAGTCTGTCTATGTTACAGAAAAGCACTAATGAGCAGAAAACAATGACAAACATGTAAGCTGGAGTTTAGTGACATCTATTGAAATATTTAGCTAAAATAAGTGTAACACAACCAGTCGTTTTTCTTTCGTAGAGTCGTTTTCGCTGTGTGCCGACTAAATCTGCAAGCAAACCATGCTTGGTGTTCTCTTGATTTGTGCTTATGTGAAAGTGCAATAATTCTTATAAACTGTAAACAAATAAATACATAAAATAACCATTAACCATTATCTTTTTCCCTACCTGATTCACCAGCTGAAAAATCACACAGATGCACATTTAGCCACATCTAGAGAGCAAAAGATCAGAGATTTGATGCTGAAGGACACTTTTCACAGAAAGAAGTAATAAGAGAAGTCAGTGTTCGTTTTAGCAGAAGAAAGTATCATTGATTCATAAATGTAAAAGTCTGGTGTTTCTACAGATTCCATTTCTTTTCTTATCCAGCGATGAACTGTTATTTAATCCAAGCGCTCGGCACATCGGCGTGAAGCAAAATGCAGTCTATTTGATGTGTTTGATCTATTTGATCCTGCTGAACTGTGTGTGATAATTTTCCATGTCTTTCGTGCTCTCGTCTGCAATCCCTCTGATAGTCCTGATAAATCAGCATTTTAAAATGCACTGCTTCATACAATAAATTGCGGTTTCAGAGGGGAAATTAAAATTCCTAATGCAGTGATAACACTGGCCTTTCGCAATAATTGAGGCTTCAAGGATGGTAATCACAGTGAAGCAAATCCCTCCAGACACAGCAAAGCTTTTCATAATCGGAGAAAACATTTTCCTCTCAAACGGCAAATGAGGCTTATAGAAATACAATCCTGATTATATAACACATTCATACAGAGACTGAAACATTTCTGCCTGTTCCGTTTACCTCCATTTTGGGACTTTAATTAAAAAATCAAGCAATATAATAAAAAAGGTCAGAAGATCTTATTCGGTTACGACCAATTCAAATCATATGATCTCATTAATAAATATGAGCACAGTCACCTTCTGAATGTCTAATGCATTAAAACACCAGACGATCAGCATGTGAGATGTAACTATGTGTCTAAAAATATTATAAAGGCTTTATATATATATATAAGGCTTTAATTAAAGCATTATCCAATTTTGTTAATTGGTGTGTTTTTTATGTACTTATTTTAGTTTATTACAGTTAATGTTTGTTTTATTTATTAATGTTTATGGCTTTAACTTTAGTGCCAGTTTTAGTTAACTATACAACAGCCCTGCATTGTATAAACCGGCGTAGCTTGATGTTTGAGCTTGGTGGGGCCAAATCAAGCCAGTCAATTTGGTCAGTCAAACTTTTAAATACATTTTAGCATTTCTGTAGTAAACATACAAAGTCACAATCCTTGTATCATTAAAAGCAGTTTAATTGTGATTAGAGCAGCAGCAAATGCATGAAGTTGCAACTATATATTGCACGCAAATTACTTGTAAATGCGGTGCTGTCTATTTCGGCTCCAATAGCAATATACACGTTGAATAGAACGCACCATAAACATGTTTGCCAACAGAATCGCAAAGTAGTGGACATTATTCAATTGAGTTCATTTCTAGGTTTTGTTCTGTGTGCATTAAATTATATATGGATGTAAATGGTCCTTTTCTTGACATAAATGTAAATCACTGAGCTGCTAACGGACCGTCCTGTGGATCACCTTTATGATGCTGTCCGGGTCTGGAGTCAGCATCTGGCTTAATTCCTCTTTATTTTCATCAAGTTCTTATTCCTCTGCAGTTGTTGTATGTTGTAAACAACAACAAAAAAACCCACTAAATATCCATTCATGTCATGCAATCGCATGCAACAGGCAAGCATAGGCTATTATTCTCCAAAATGCAGATTCGTCACACGCCAACTTCTTACGCAAATACGATTGGTATTAGTCTAGTCTATTAGTAAGTTTGATTTTATTTATTAATGTACTCACAATAAATAACAGCAAAATATAATAAAATAACTACATTATGTGCATATTTATTTTTGAGTTGAAACATTATAAATTAACAAATATTTGGTAAAATCTTTCATTCTTTCAGTACGCCTATGATTGTATATGGTGTGTATTAAGACTAACAAATATTCATCATTTCCCGCATTAGAAGAGGTGTTTCAGTAATTCAGCAGTCCAGCACTGATGCAGTGTTTTCTTTCCCCCGATCCTCAAATTACACCTGTACCTCCCGCCGGGCCCAATCTAAAGGGAAAACATTAGAAAATAACAATGTGTGCTAGTTTTGTATGCCATTTTGCTATGCCCCCAAACTGCTGGAGAGGAGGATCTGGCAGTGAATTGCAAATGCAACCCAATGCAAAATTACTTAAGATTCAGTAGGAGAGACCTCAGGATTTTTGGCCTGGCTCTGCTCTCACAAAGATCTTCTAAACATAAGGTCATCCACAGTGGGATTTTTATATTGAGTACAAGGCTGTCTGAACTGTAAAAGAAGGTTGCTCAAAGGTTATGATTTTATCCCGCTCTGAAAATAATTGGCCTTCAAAATTGAGTATGTCCAGACAGAGAGGCAAATTGGAATGGATTTGGTACGGCAAGCGTCTCCTTCTGTGTGATTAAGTGTAGGCATAAACATTAGTGGCATCTCATCAGGCTAAGGAAAAATCTGAAAAAGTCCAATTGAAATGATGGGAGGCGTTGAGAAATTGTAATAGAGAGGTACAGTAATAGAATCTTGATAGTAAATTGTATTTGCAATTTTTGTTCAGATGATTTTGACGGCAAATGTTCAAGAAATCACCACAAGCGTTCCTAGTCATGGATTAAAAAAATTGATTTTCAGAGGAACATCATTATCATGCATAACAGTATTTAACATTTATGAGACTTAATCAGCTCCCAAACCAGCTGCTAAGAGGACGTGTCACATATATTTCTATATTCTTAGATGTGTGATATATTTTTGTGAAGTCTAGAGGGATTCATTCAGTCAGCACATCTGATTGAAGCTGATTATTAATACTCACTGATTTGTAGAAAGGAGTGATGTATTAGTCCTGCCAGCTGTTGACATTTATTTCTTAAATCACAAATGATCTTCTGGATAACATTGTGCCATAATTGAGAAAAACTCTAATTGCTTTTGCTAAATTATTTTTGTCATGGTTGTAACGCAGCTATTAGAGCAATTAAAGAAGTATTTAAAGCTAAAGTGCATTACTGTTTTAAAATTAAAATACTTTCTCCTAGGACAAGGCATTAAACATTGTTACAGTATATTGAGTTTTTGATTAAATTAATGTTGCTAACAATGATAACTGTAGCATTTTTACTGGATATGAATAAATGTGACAGCAGAAATAAATGTGAGAGCAGCAAGAAGTTCTGAAGAAATATTACTATTCTATACTAAATATACTATATATTCTCAAACTAATAATAATTTTATTATTAATATATTTTTTTAAGGAATATCATGCAACCAAGATATTTTCATCCATGTTTTTTTTTATACTATTTATAGATGTGCCGCATCTAATTTGACTGGAAAGAAATGCAATGTTTTGTTCATTATTGGTTAAATTGTCATTTGATTACATTGAAATATTGATTAAATTGTTAAAGTTTTATTAAAACATTTTATTATCAACCATTTTTGATGATACATTTGTATTGAATCATTAAACACAGAATCCACAAGAAATAAAATGTAAAACTGAATTTAAGAAAAAATAAAATAGATTTTTGAATTATTAAAATATTCTTACGCTCATCAAAGCTGCATTCATTTAATCCAAAATACAGAAAATAATCCAGTAATATTGTGAAATATTATTGGAATTTATAATAATTGCTTTCTATATGAATATATTTTATAATGTTATTTACAATGTTTTTTTTTTTTTTTTTTGGAAACTGTGATGAATAAAAAAACAAAAGAACAAATCTGCATTTATTACTTTTAATTGTATTCAAATATAAAACCATTCTTTTGAATTGTAATACGTTTTTGTACTTTTTTTTTTTGTCAAATAAATGCAGCCTGGGTGAGCAAAAGTGTCAGTCTACGGTGAAATTAATCTTTAATAATCCACAATAGGGTAAATCCAGAACAGACAGGCCGGAGACCTTGATTCCATTTAATTTTATTTTATTTTAGCGGCATTTGTTTGGCATTTGCATAACTAAACTAACATTTAGTCAATCTTATCTCCATCATGTCCCGCTGTCATGTTACCTCTTTTCCTCCTCTTCTTGCTTTTTTCCGCTTCTGGCTGACATAAGGATAAGTCTTCTTCATGTTTAAATGAGCTGAAGGAACGAGTAAGTGCTGTGACACGAGGAAAAGCAAGCACATCCAGTGTAACGCAAGAAGGGGCATAGGGGTATATTGGTCCGTTACATTAATAATGACATTAGCCTGCCTTTCCTGCCCTATTGCTATGCTTCTGCCTGCCCCAAACGTAACCAGGTCTCAGCAATATAAATAAAACATGTAGCAGGCAGATAAAAGTATAGACACAATAATTTACTTCCTTGATCATTTGACACATTATTGTACCATTAAAACATCCTGCAAGTTTCATATCTTAAGGGATCCTCCTAAGATCAAAAAGAACATTTATTCAAACCAAGTTCCAAAACGTTTCGTTTGGATGTGGGTTTGTGATGTAACAAGGGCAAATACATCTGAATATGACTCTAAAGCAAGACACTGACAGGCTTACATCATCACAGTGCTGTTGCTCAGTCTCTGAGCAATACGCCTAAAACCTACTAAAACACTGTTCATAAAAAATTAGTCTGTGAAAAACCTACAAAATCTCCTGATATTTTTTCACTTTACTATCATTGAAAATGGCTGTGAAGTGCAACTGATAGCATGGGTCACATGGCAATGACAACATGACTCACATGTCAGATTACAAATACTGTATGCTATAAGAACATACTTTTAAAAAAACTTACTTTAACTAATTTGACTATTTGTTTGTCTGACCAATGTCTGAACGAGGAAGTGTTCAGGAAAGTATTGAAACTCAGCTGTACAGTCAAGATAGGTATTGTGCATGTATTTATAGATCAATATATTCTGAAACGTGTGCAATATATGATTTTTTAATTGCAGTGAAAAAACAGCAAAATCTTATGAATTATTTCTTGTTTTCATTCTTGTGGCAGCCCATAAGCAGCTGTGCCAGTGCCATTCCACTTGAAGATAATTGCCAAAAACATTTGTAAGAAAATATCAAGAATAAAATGCTGAATAGCAAAATAAGGAAAAAACTGAGATAGAATAGAAAAGGCAGCAAAACATTGTCCACCACCTCACTGTTAGGGCCATAGAGTGTGTGTGTGGATGTGTGTGTGTGTGTGTGTGTGTGTGTGTGTGTGTGTGTGTGTGTGTGTGTGTGTGTGTGTGTGTCTTGAGAGGGTAGTAAAAACAGACTCAGGTTTAGGAGAAAAAAAGCAAATGCAGTCTCTGGGAATAGTGAGGGAAGTGGCTTATCTTGAGAGATTTGGTGCATTTCATTTTGTACTGTCAGTGCCAGCATTCTGTAAATCTGAGTTTGCTGTTGTTTTTTTTCAAGGTATAAAGCATTAAATATTTTACACTATTCCATTGGAATCTACTGAAATTCTGCAGCCATCAAACTTACAGTGGTGTATTGACAAAACAGTATGTTATTGCAAGACAAAAGCCTTCATCCTATTTACAAACCACAAGCAATCCATTGTAAAGAGGCATTTAATGTCCTGCACTGTGAGCATTTACATCGCACATCATTGCTGTTCTTGAAACCACACAGAATTCTATCCGTTTTTTTGCCAAAGGAGTCTATTGTGTTTTAGATAATGGAATGCACTTACAGTGATTTTAAAGATTTTACGGTAACACTTTATTTTATTTAAAACTTTATTTTTGCTCTTGTTAGACATGTTACATGTATTACTATTATAAAATATGCATAATTACCTACAACTACTACATCCCACCTACAACTCCTGCCAGCACCGAGACTCGAACATGCAACCTTTGGGTAACTAGTCCAAGTCTCTAACCATTAGGCCACAGCTGACAGCTTCAGTGGTTAAAAAAGAAAGCTTCTTTTTAAAAGTTTCTTTAAAATGGCTTCTGAAAAAGTGAATTGATTAAAGCAAGTATTTTGTAAAGCATTTGGAGAAAGGAGGAGCACTTGTCTTTTCAATGAGTCTGTTGAAAACAGCTTCAGGTCACACGTTAAAGACAAGTAAAATAAGGCATACAGTAAACGGCCATGTTTTCATGAGATTAATCAGAGCTTAAGTACATTTTTTAACTATACTGAACATATACAGTATTTGCATGTCTGGTCATCATTCTGGAGCTTTAATGTAGTGAGAAAAAAAGATCAAAAACTGTAGAGCAAAAACTGAATGCACCTTCAGGAAATATGAACAATAATTTCAGTTACATACTGTAAATGGGACAAATGAAATGACCACAAATGCATAATTACTTTCATCAGAAAATCACAAAACAAACAGCAGCATGTGCTCTGCATCACAGGGTGAAGATGCAGCATCCAGACGCTCGGGAGCTTGTCTGAAAGTCACCGGAGCGCAGGACACAACAACACCAATCTCCCCGAGACCGCGTTAGTCGGCTTGGCAGAGGAAGGCTGTTTCAGGGCTTCTGTTGCGCACAAGCTCAGATGGAAAGCATGATTGAAACGCTGCCCCCTGCTAATGAGCACACAGAGCACAATGTCACCAGGTATTAGTGCTAATTTTTCTGGCTGGGCCCGTAGGGATGGATGAAAGGATTGGTGAAGCGATGCTTCTCTCTGCAGAAGGCATTAGCTCTCTGTGCTGATCTCTCACTGTTTGAGGAGAGTGTCACGTGGAGAGTGCAAACCAAACTAGATACGGTGGACCAATACGTCAGTCTCACAGGACCGAGAACAACATGATGCACACAGACGCACAACATTAGGGTGGTCATTTCTATCACACCTACAACGAAGACACACTGCAGGACTCACTGAAGCCAGGATAAAAGTAAAACTATAATCCTAAACCAGTGACAGAAATGTTTACCACTTATGTTTACCACTTAAACCGATTTCTCTGGACATTTTTTTTTTCAACTTTATAAGAGCAAATTTTCGTACCTTGTGACCTTATTAATTGTATGCTTGCAATTTAAATAATAAGACACTAAAGGGCTGATAATGAGTCGAATGAAAACAATCCACAAAATCCATCACTGCTCTGCAGAAGTGGAACAAAAGCTGCATCTGAAGGGGCAATAAGATGGATTTACACATAATGTTAAATGCAGCTCAGAGATTTAATGAATGCATTTACAGGTGATACAGGTGCCGGCAAATCATCATTGATTCATTTAATTCAGGAATGATGCAAGTGACTTTTTGATTTCGGGAACACATACTAGTATACTAATCTTGCTATTTCTGCCTTGCTAAAAATAGTAAGAGTAAAAAACTTGTACGTAGTTGAAAATTTTGCAGTTGTCTTTATGAATAGCTTATTGATTCATTGACCCAATTCATTTAAAAATGCTGAATAATTCAGGAACAAAACACCACCATGCTGATTGGAGACTCAATGATGGCCAAAATAGTGAAAAACAGTGTCTAAATGTGCATCACTCAATATTAAATTGAACATGACATTAACATTTTCTGTTTAATTATTATGTATGTACAAGGCATAAAGCAGCCATTTTAAAAAGAGGATAAATAATAAACCAGCTAAAGCCTGCACCAGTAGATGGATATGGCCTTTCAAAACCAGTTTGTCCAAACTAAAACCGGATGGGTGGTCACCCTACACAACATACAGATTTTTTCTTTTTTTCCCTCCAATTAATAGTCATAGAAACAAAAACAAAAAAGAGCTCAAAGACTTGTAGAAGCAAGATAAATGTATTTTTATGTCACGTTTGCTTTTGTTCACACTATCGGTTAGCCTGGTACATTATTTTCAGATGCGATAGAGCCTTAATCTTTTATCTCAAGAGACGTTTCATCTCTGAACTGCCACGATACATACAACAGACATAATAAAATAATAACAGAGTCACAACCGAATGCAATCTTAGCACCACCCACCAGACATTTCATTTTGAAAGCGTGTTGAATGCAGGGATCTCTCAGTACACACAAACATCTGGATTGGCCGAGTGGAAGTATTTCATCTGACAGCTAATGTGTCACTGAGCAGTAATGCTTCCTGTACAAGGTCAGACATGCAGCAGCGGACAGAGGAAGTGACTCGTGAAACAACACTGCCCTGTCCAAATGTAAACAGGCCCTTCTGTGATCTTTTGTGATGGCAGAGAGCTTTTTAAAGCCATTCGACCATCTCATGCTCTTCTACTGGAAGTGCTGAAGTGCCCTACGATGCTTGAGTGAGATGTTCATTAAAACAGTGTTTGCTCTCTCATTCTGACCTAATGCAGTGAGCAAATCAAACAAGATTTTTGAAAATACCTTGTGAGTTTTTTTTAAAGGACAGCACCCTACTGAATAAGAACTAATTTTGGCCAAATAGCTGTATCTGAGTGCGTAATTAACATAAACATACAAGCATGAAAGCTGCTGTCATTGCTTTGTAAAATCACCAATAGTTAATTTACAACAGTAATTTAATGCTGCCTAGTGTACATGCATCCTGAAAAAGAAGTCAACTTTAGAATACTTTTGCTAAAGTATGTAAATAATTGTATGCAAATAAAGTAAATAATACATACTGAAAGTAATGTTTTCTAACACTTAATTGCATTTTAATTGCAATAAATCTATTACAATTTTAATGTATATTAAATGCAATTACCTAAACCTAAGTGTAGTTTTTGACCCTTGAGGGTGGGACATTCGCTTTCAGTGCTATCAGGCTAAAGTTAGCATTTTCCAATATGTTCTACTGGACTTCAGTACATCAGTACAACTAAAATATACTTAGACGGACCAGCCTGATCTCACAATCAAAACGTACATATTTAGACGTAAATTAAAACTGTCCAATACGTATGTGCCTTTACGTATTTACAGTGTCGTTTACGTATTATCTGGACGTAATAACAGGTTTGATACGTATCGAAATTTACGTAAAAACAACCTCAAATACGTACAGATAGAACGTGTTCTCTGACCAGTCAGTTATCCATAGAAATTTGCTCATGAAGCTGCTTTTCAATACGTATCTGATTTTTTTTTTATATTTATGTATATTTTCCCTTTTTATAATTATTTTTATAAATGTAAGATCCCTAAACCCCACCCGAACCTTAACCTACCCATTTTATAAAGAATGTTAAAAGTTTGCAGCATTAAGTAGATGAGTAAATTGCTTTCAATAAATTCAATAAAAACATGTATTGATATGACCATTAAATACAACAGATTTAAATCATTAATGCCACGATTTTAATATTAATACATGGGAATTCATATAAATTCACACTTTACGTTAGATTATTTACGTTTTTTAGCTGCTAACACGTAAGTATTTGTACGTTTTACTGCTATAAATACGTCAAAGTTGTACGTTTTTATGTTCATGAAAACGTAAGGAAATGTACGTATGGTAGAACCACATTTAACGTAAAAATACACACGTATTCTCATGAGATCACGTTGGACGGTCAGAGGGAGCGAGAGGTTTATTTGCTAACATAGAAAGGGTCACTTTCAAACAACTCGGGCAGTCAAGTATGCAATGACTTTAACAGACTGACTTCTAACACAAAGCAACATCTCAGGTGTTCATAATGTACTCTCTCTGAACATGTAATTGAATTCAAAGCCTGCCAAGAATATACTGTTTAGCATGCTTAGACTTTTCGACTTTGCTGTTCATCTTGCCATATGCTTTCACCTTTTGTGTTTTATCACACAACTGGCAATTTGGCAAGTCAAATGAACGAGAGGAGTGAAGGCGCTCATATGCAACTGTCAGACTGATAAAGAAACAACATTTATGAGATTACAAACCTGTGACATTCCCTAGAACGACAGCATGTGTTCTTTATATGATGCACTCTAGCCTATAAGTGCTATAAATGTAAACAGACCCTAAACTGGGACCAAGCGCTAACCTCTTTCACTGTAAAAAGTGGAAACCTGCAATTGTGACCATAAAGAATATCATTATACCAATTTGACTCAAAAGAAGTGTTTGTAGGTATAAATGAATGTAATTATGTTAATTCAGTTATGCTAAATAACTTTTTTTTATTTGGGCTTTCAATTGAACATGCTAATTTGACGCAACTAATTATGAAAAAAGAAGAAGAAAACACACACACACACAAATTAAAATGATTAAGGCATTTAATGCAGCTGCCCAGATCTGGACGTCATCTTACACTGATGCAGTAGCTGATGAACATGATGCAGAACGACTGATTGACTGTGCAACCGAGTCTGTGAGTGTGCAGTTATATGCCCTAAAATTTAAGATATAAGGGCAAAACATATCTTATATTTATTTATATAATATTACAAGCAACTTTTCTTCATATCTGTATGATTTCAAATGTGGTGTAAACAGCAAGTTCATACTGTTTTAGACACAGTCAGCAATGCCTGTTTTTGGCAAACTGTTCCAAACAAACTACGAGTCCATGAGCAACACACAGAAGTGATTTGTTACTGAAGGAAATCAAGTGAGCTAATGATTCAGTGAATCATTCATAAAGATTCAGATGCCTTGTTTCTGAATGAATCAGCCATTGGGACAAATCAGTTGAATGAATGACTGAATGATTCACTCATTAAGAGAGTGCCTTGCCTACTGACATTTTTAGTTTCATATTTCATAAAAAAATTAATCACTTTTGTCTTTGTTTAATCAAAATATATATTTCTAAAGCTACTTTTTTGTCATGTCTATTCTGTTCTTTTCTCATTTAACACAATAGTGACGTGGAATTATATTTTGGCATATAATTTCTCAGCCAAAACTGATATGCAATCAATTAATCAACACATCATGTAATAATTTTTATTAGCTTGACAGATTATTATTATTTTTTTTTTTAGATATTTATTTAGATGCATTTTTCTTTCAGTGTAGGACAGAAAAAAATATATAAATAAGATCAAAAAAAAGAGAGAGATCTCAGACCTCTCAGAAAAATATCTCAGATTTGCCAAAATAAGTTCTTCAAGCAGGAAAGTAATAGATTAGTTATTAAAAAAAAAAAAAATTCTAATGCTGCTATTTATTCCTCTAGACTACTTTTGTATGACAACTAGTCAAACCTGATGACATTCAGTGGCGTACTTGTAAGAAAGGTTTCACTGGCGGTTAAAGATTAATGTAAAAACAAATCCCATGAGTTACGATTTCCTCTTTCTGGTTAAAAATAGCATTTTAATTTTAAACCGTTTAAAATTGTTATTTAGCGTTTCAAATTAAAAAGCCCGGGACTGAAGCATTAGAGCTCATTTGGGTGAAAGCCATCACTTGAAACCCCAGACCGATACGTCATGAGTGAGAGGCATAGAGAGAGATAAACGCATTATACAAGGACTGTCAAAGTCTCTAAAGCGGATGTGAGGATGCGCTTTCAGAGGAGATTAGTTTGTTTTGGAGCTGATTGTTGAAAGCGACAGTCTGGACTGAGCATGCTCTGTTTGGCCCTTCAGGCTCAGCCTTCTCTATGCAAGCATCTAAAGGCTTCAAGCCTCAGATGATGCTAATATACAACAAAGCCTGACTTAAAACAGTTGTCCTAATTTGTCCTTTTGATTTATATGCAAATTCTTCACACACAGTTTTCTTTACTAATTAGGCCAAAATAAACAAGTTTGGCAAGCAGTAACATCAGACTCGAGAGCGCCTGAATTTTCTGATTAAGTGGAAAATTGTTACTTTTAACATGAAACAAAGTCTCAGCTTTCAAAGCCTGTCAATGCTATCACAAAATTTGGTTGGTTTTGTCACTCGTTAAAGGGGTCATACAATGCCTTTTTTGGTGTATTAGGTGTAACAGAATATGTTGACATGCTTTAATGTTAAAAAAATACACTATTTTTCAAATACTGTATATTATTGTAGGTCCTGTATGCCCTGTCTCTCTCAAACGCGTCGTTTTCTACAAAGTCCCTCCCTCTGACAAGCACAGTCTGCTCTGATTGGCCAGCCGACCCAGTGCATTGTGATTGGCCAAACACCGCAAGCACTCATCGGAAACGTAACGCCCCTTTCCATAGTCACGAACTTCATCTTTCAAAATAAATGTAAAGTCAGTTAATAATGTCCTTAGTTTTACCATCAGTTCAAGCCTGAAAGAGGAAAAGAGTCATGACAGACACAGTGATGAAGCTCGTGTGTGTTTGCAGAACACAAGCCATGGACGGTAAAGACTCCACTGAGTGACGCTCTCTCTCTCACACACACACACAAACGAGATGCGCAAAACTCCGCATTTGAACAGTCAATAGCCAATACTTATTAACAAATCATACTTCAAGTAGCTGATTCAGAAGAGCCAGATTGTTGTAGCAAACTCAGAATGAGCTCCTCTCCTAGATTCATGAATATGGTCATCCATAAAATGCGTTGCTGTTCTGTTGTAAGTAATCTTAAAGATTCCTAAAAGGATCTACTTTCTGAAGAACAAATAAAGTGCTTTTGCTTTCTTCTTCTTCCTTTGCGTGAACATTTAGGTGGCATTACGCAAATATTTCCACATAGTGACATAGACATGTGGGGGCGTGTTTAAATGAGGCGTTTTACGAGGCATGGCAGAGTCTTAAAGGTTTAGTTCACCCAAAAATCAAAATTATGACATTAATAACTCACCCTCATGTCGTTCCAAACCCGTAAGACCTCCATTTATTGAAAATTTATTTTCGATGCTTCAAAAAATTCTAACTGACCCTCTGATGTCACATGGACTACTTTGATGATGTTTTTCTTACCTTTCTGGACATGGACAGTAGACCGTACACACAGCTTCAATGAAGGGACTGAGAGCTCTCGGACTAAATCTATAATATCTTAAACTGTGTTCCGAAGATGAACGGAGGTCTCACGGGTTTGGAACCACATGAGGGTAAGTTATTAATGACATAATTTAGATTTTTGGGTGAACTATCCCTTTAACTTTGATAAAGAATATCTCTTTGGACTTGAGACTTTAGTCTTTGCAACTTTACAGATCTTCGTTATGCACCACGAGCTTGTAACACTCAAATTTAAATCGAATTATATGACCCCTTTAATGTGTTGCAACAGATCGCTGTAGATGTCTCAGTTCAAGCAGCACTTGAACTAATCATCTCTTCTTCAATCTCCTAAATTATATATGCAGCGGATTCAGGCACTTATCTTTTAACAGCAAGTAAAGATGTAGTGAGAGATACTGTTCCACCCACATTCCACTGCTGTTAAACTGCACAAATGATTTAAAGAGTAGCATAAAGGTAGTTCACACACATCGTGTTCTGTATTGCAAGTCTCCTGATGCCATAAAATAGTGAGGAACAGGTCTAAATGGGAGTGAATGGCTTCTGTTCTGCTCTGCTTGTTCAATTGAGAATACACTCAGCACCATATATAGAGAAAAAGGCACACACTGCACTTAAATTTCATTGGATTGTTGTCATTTGAAAATGTATAAATCTAATAATGCACAGTTTTCTTGAAAAAGCAACAGCAATGCTTTTCTTTGCAAGTACTAATGCTAAAATGCAATGTGGGTCCACTCAGTGCATACATATGCATCACATTTGAGCTTTCTCGAGACTCTTGCAATGGAGAGTGATGTTTATGAGGCAAGGGACTTATGCAGGAACAGGGTACAACATGGCATTCAATTCAAATAGCAAATACTTTAATGTGATGAATCTCATGGGAGCAATAAAGTTAATGAAGTGGCCATGTGACCTGTTTATTCATCATTGTGAAAGAAGGATAGAGACACTTTTAGGCTCATTAATAATAAAACGAAAACAAATTGAAATTTAGCATGCACCGCTCCTGGATATTACTTAAAAGAAAAAAAGCTGGTAATAATTGTTTTGATGATTATTTACTGTGGTGGACGAAGTACACAAATCAAGTTCTTGAGTAAATGTACAGAAGAACATTAACTGAGAGAAAACAGAGTTGACCATTGAATTTTCACCAGTAAGAAAAAAAGTGTTTTAAAGTTTCTTGTTTTGCAGAGCGTCACAGTTATATATGACCTGGCCTGAAGTTAGGAAGAACATTTTAAGAACATTTTTCCTAATGATTTTTTTCTTCTCAAACCTCGCCTTTGGTGTAATAACACCCCTGGCCAAAAGCCCCCAGAGGGCATCACTTCCTGTCACAGTGTCTGGGTTGTCTTCCCTGGGTTTCCACTAGGTGTCCTCCTTTCTCACGGTGTCTGTCTCCTTATCACTTCCTGTTCCCTTATTTGGTCACCTTCCTCCTGTTTAGTAATTGATTGTTCCCCACCTGTCTCCTGTTCCCTCATTATCCTTCTGTGTATTTATACCCGGTCTGTCTGAGTCTGTGTTACGGAGTCCTTGTTTAATGTTTGAAGGTTATTCATGTCCGTCACTTCTTGCCTTGCCTTGCCTTGCCTTGCTTTGCCTTGCCTTGCCTTGCCTTGCCTTGTCTTCGTGTCTTGTTTATGTTTGGATTTGTTGGATATCGACCCCTGCCTGGACTGTTTATTCTTTGGATTGCCCCTTTAATAAATACATACCCGCAATTGGTTCTCTCTCCGTGTTTCCTATAACACCGAACGTGACAGAAGGACTCCGTCATTCTAGGAACCAGTGGTATGTCGTTTTTCCGTTCCCCAGCCAAGATGGCGGAGCGGCGAGCCAGGTATCTTAGGTTGACCGCCCTCCGCCAAGAGGGAAATGAAGTGGGTGCCCTGGCTCAGGTGTTCTGGTCCCTGGCCGAGGGCATGGGCTACAACGATGTGGCCCTCAAAGACTATTTCAATGGCGGGCTGGATGATCCAGTGTCTCAGGAGGAGATGGCGCAGTTAGAGACACTGGAATTCTGGGAATTCGTGCGCTACCTGCAGCATCGGCTTCGGTGGGATGCCCCAGCCACTCCTGTCTCTTCCGGCGGGGTGGTCGTCAGCCCAGCACCACTGCCCAGGATGGCAACCAGCCAAGCGCCACAACCTAAGATGGCCGCCAGTCCAGCACCACTGCCCAGGATGGCCACCAGCCAAGCGCCACAGCACAAGATGGCCGTTAATCCAGCGCCAATGCCCAAATTGGCCACCGTTCCAGCGCCACAGCCCAAGATGGCCGCCAGCCCAGCACCAATGCCCAAATTGGCCACCGGTTCAGCGCCACAGCCCAGGATGGCCGTCAGCCTAGCGCCACAGCACAAGATGGCCGTCAGTCCAGTGCCACAGCACAGGATGGCCGCTAACCCAGCGCCAATGCCCAAATTGGCCACCGGTCCAGCGCCACAGTACAAGATGGCCGCCAGTCCAGCGCCACAACCCAAGATGGCCGCCAGCCCAGCGCCACAGTACATGATGACCGCCTGTCCAGAGTCATGGCCCAAGATGGCTGCTTGCCCAGCGCCGCTGCACAGGATGAGAGTCACAGCTGACCCTCCGGAGTCGAGTCAGGTGCCAGTGAACTCTCCAGAGTCGAGTCAGGTGCCAGTGAACTCTCCAGAGTCGAGTCAGGTGCCGGTGAACTCTCCAGAGTCGAGTCAGGTGCCGGTGAACTCTCCAGAGTCGAGTCAGGTGCCGGTGAACTCTGCAGCGTCGAGTCAGGTGCCGGTGAACTCTGCAGCGTCGAGTCAGGTGCCGGTGAACTCTGCAGCGTCGAGTCAGGTGCCGGTGAACTCTGCAGCGTCGAGTCAGGTTCCGGTGAACTCTCCAGAGTCGAGTCAGGTTCCGGTGAACTCCCCAGAGTCGAGTCAGGTTCCGGTGAACTCCCCAGAGTCGAGTCAGGTTCCGGTGAACTCCCCAGAGTCGAGTCAGGTTCCGGTGAGCTCCCCAGAGTCGAGTCAGGTTCCGGTGAGCTCCCCAGAGTCGAGTCAGGTTCCGCTGAACTCCCCAGAGTCGAGTCAGGTTCCGCTGAACTCCCCAGAGTCGAGTCAGGTTCCGCTGAACTCCCCAGAGTCGAGTCAGGTTCCGCTGAACTCCCCAGAGTCGAGTCAGGTTCCGCTGAACTCCCCAGAGTCGAGTCAGGTTCCGGTGAACTCCCCAGAGTCGAGTCAGGTTCCGGTGAACTCCCCAGAGTCAGGGCTGGTCACCGCTGATCCTCCAGAGTCAGGGCTGGTCACCGCTGATCCTCCAGAGTCAGGGCTGGTCACCGCTGATCCTCCAGAGTCAGGGCTGGTCACCGCTGATCCTCCAGAGTCAGGGCTGGTCACCGCGGATCCTCCAGAATCAGGGCTGGTCACCGGTGATCTTCAAGGACTGAGTCAAGTCACCGGTGATCTTCAAGGACTGAGTCAAGTCACCTCTGATCTTCAAGGACTGAGTCAAGTCACCTCTGATCTTCAAGGACTGAGTCAAGTCACCTCTGATCTTCATGAACAAAGGCAAGTCACCAATGATCTTCATGAGCACATACAAGTCACCAATGATCTTCATGAGCAAATACAAGTCACCAATGATCTTCATGTACAAATACAAGTCACCAATGATCTTCATGAACAGTGTCAGGCCACCACCAATCTTCTGGAGTCCAGTAAGGACACCAGGGGATTACCAGAGTTTCGTCGTCCCGTTGGTCCAGCCGCATGGAGGTCTGCTTCGCCTTGGGGGGCTCTGGTCCTGACCGCATGGCTGTGGTGGTCTTCTGCTCCGCCCTGGGGGCCTTCCACCCTGACCACACGGTTGTGGGGGTCTTCCGCTCCGCCCTGGGGGGCTTCCGCCCTAACCACACGGGGGTGGTGGCCTTCTGCTCCGCCCTGGGGGGCTTCTTTGCTGACCTCACGGTTGTGGTGGTCCTCTGCTCCGCCCTGGGGGGCTTCCGTCCTGACCACAGGGGTGTGGTGGTCTTCTGCTCCGCCCTGGGGGCCTTCCGCCCTGACCACAAGGATATGGTGGTCTTCTGCTCCGCCCTGGGGGAATCTGGCCCACCTTCCTTCTGCTCCGCCCTGGGGGGCTTCCGCCCTGACCACACGGTTGTGGTGGTCTTCTGTTCCGCCCTGGTGGGCGCCACGTGATATCATTATGGACTTATGTTTTGTGTTTCTTGTTTCCTGTTGTGTTTTTTGTCGGTTCCCCTCTGTTAGTCTGGCCCTCCGTCCCTCCCCCTGGACCTCCTCCAGTCCTCCTCCCTCCTGGTATCCCTGTTTGGTGTTTACACTTCTGTTGTCTGTTTCCCATGTTTCCTTTCTGGCCCTCCGTCCCTCCCCCTGAGCCTCCACCTGTCCGCCTCCCTCCTGGTCTCTGTTTTGTGTCATGTCGTGGAGCGTCTGGGAGCCGCTCCGTAGAGGGGGGGTACTGTCACAGTGTCTGGGTTGTCTTTACCTGGGTTTCCACTAGGTGTCCTCCTTTCTCACGGTGTCTGTCTCCTTATCACTTCCTGTTCCCTTATTTGGTCACCTTCCTCCTGTTTAGTAATTGATTGTTCCCCACCTGTCTCCTGTTCCCTCATTATCCTTCTGTGTATTTATACCCGGTCTGTCTGAGTCTGTGTTACAGTGAAGTGAAGTGAAGTGAAGTGAAATTCGGCCAAGTATGGTAACCCATACTCAGAATTTGTGCTCTGCATTTAACCCATCCGAAGTGCACACACACACTGTGAACACACACCCGGAGCAGTGGGCAGCCATTTTTTTTATGCTGCGGCGCCCGGGGAGCAGTTGGGGGTTCGGTGCCTTGCTCAAGGGCACCTCAGTCGTGGTATTGAGGGTGGTGAGAGAACTGTACATGCACTCCCCCCACCCACAATTCCTGCCAGCCCGGGACTCGAACCCACAACCCTTCGATTGGGAGCCCGATTCTCTAACCACCAGGCCACGACTTCCCCCCTTACAGAGTCCTTGTTTAATGTTTGAAGGTTATTCATGTCCGTCACTTCTTGCCTTGCCTTGCCTTGCCTTGCCTTGCTTTGCCTTGCCTTGCCTTGTCTTCGCGTCTTGTTTATGTTTGGATTTGTTGGATATCGACCCCTGCCTGGACTGTTTATTCTTTGGATTGCCCCTTTAATAAATACATACCCACAATTGGTTCTCTCTCCGTGTTTCCTATAACACCGAACGTGACACTTCCCACTTTGATAATTACTGTAGTTGCCATGTTCTGATCATCACATGCTTTCTTTCCCCAAATGTAATCTATCTAGGTGGCTGAATAAAAGTATTTGGACTTTATATAAAAAAATTACCTTAACTTAGCATGAGCAAGCTTGTTAGCTAGACAGTTAGCATCAACTACCAATATTTACTTATTTTCAGTATGGTTATTAATAAAAAAAAAATCATATCCGTCTACTCTGTTAGTTAATCAAGACAATATAAAAATGCATGCTGTTGATAAACAAGATAAAAACAGATGTCACATTGGGCTAAATGCGTAGCATTTTAATAAAACTGTTAAATGTATCGCAGTTATTATTATTATTATTATAATTTTTTTGAGAAACACTGATGTTGTCTTCATTCAAGCATTTCAATGGGCTTAAATAGATCACTCTTTACAGCAGATTTAGCTCACAAGCAACTGACAGTTTTGACCTAAATATGATTTTCAGTTACAATAATTAATCCTAAAATTCAACATTAGTAACTTACTTTGGTTACACTTTATTTCGATAGTCCACTTTAGACATTCTACTGACTATAAGTAACTTTGTAACTACATGTCAACTACATATCAACTAAATCTCAGAAATTTGCAACTACATGTCTACTAACTCTCAGAGTAGACTGTTAGGGTAGGTTTAGGGTTAGTGTTAGGGGTAGGTTTAAGCTTATTATAAGTTGACAATAAGTTGACAAAGAAAGTGTTAGAAGATATTAAGCAGACAGTCTACTAATACTCTACTAACTGCTAGTTGACATGTAGTTTCAAAGTTACTTACTGCTAGTAGAATGTCTAAAGTGGACTATCTAAATAAAGTGTTACCCTTACTTTTAGCAACATCAGTCGCGCGCGCTCACAAGATCTTCTGGTTCTTACTTGTGAATTTAGTTCACTGGAGACTCGCACTCATTTGAATCAGTTAGTTGTCAACTCGAGAACAGCTGCAACTGGATCATTCTAATTCGTGAATGAATCGTATGGTGCGATTAAAAATAATCAGTTCGTTCTTGAATCAGACACACTTCTGCGTGTCGGAGCACGTGATATATTATAAGGACTAACGATATGTAAAAAGTAAAAAGGTACAATCTTATGCTTTGGAATGTAGATGTCAGAACTATTGTCTTGTCTGTGTGTCTTTGCCCCAGTGACTGCTATGGTTTGTTAATTGGTTTCCAGGTGTGTCTTGGTTTTTCCCCATGTGTTCCATGCCCTAGTTAATTTAGTCATTCCATACACCTGTGTTTCCCCAATTATCCTGAGTTTTTGAGTATTTGAGTTCATGTTTGTCGCAGATTATTCATCTACCCGTGTATGTCCTGTGTTCCTGTTTTCTCCTTGAATTTCTATTGAAATTAAAAGAAGAGTTTTGTGCATGCCATGTTTCCTCATTCCTCACAACACACATATTGTGACAGTAGTGAAGTAAAAGTTACTCAAAATAAAACTATTACAATAAAGTACAGGTACTTGAAAAATGTACTTAAGTACTGTCCACCACTGATTATTTATAAGATGGTATAACATATTATAAGGTTTTTTTATTATGCATTATGCATTAATTATAATGCCTTAAGAATACCCTTATATGCATTAAATATGGGCTTCACAGAAAGTGTTATTCTGGATCTGGACTAACTTCTAGATCTGGGATATTTTGTGAATGTTTTGAGTGAACATAATGCTGATTCTGTAGTTCACTGTGACAGCATTTATGTTATGAATGTACATGTGACTTCATACATCAAAAAAACTAAAACAAGTCTCCACGAGCTGAGGGTGATCATTAGGAGTTCTGTCACTGACACTGCAAAAACACCTCCCAGCATCCCTCCATCCACCAGAGATTCATTTGTACACCTTTTGGTGTTCTGATGGTGGACACGCTCAGCTGCAGAGGCGTCCCGCTGCGCGCCAGGCATCAGTCAAACTCTCACACTTTGTTGTGGCACTCCAGCGGCCTGCAGAGATGAAAGACGCCTCTCCAATGCAGTGTGCTGTTGCTGCTGTTGTTTGGTTTGTTTGGATCAAAGTTGAGCTGAACAGTGACCCGAGGAAGCGTCTTTCTGTTTAATCACAGGCGTGAACAGAGAGAAGGACGTCCTGTTCACAAGTATCAGTACGGCATTTAAAGATGCCTAATTACACGATATGTGAGAGATAATGAAGGCACACTTTGTCAGTCAAACTCTGACTTTTAACTAACTATTAACTATGATTTTTGCCCTTAGTAAACTCCTAATTCGCTGTTTATTAATAGTAAGGTAATTGTTAGTTGTGTACAGTATGTCGTGGATAAAATATGATCATGCAAAATAAGACATTTGCTTATAAGAACTAATAAACTGCCAATATGCTAGTAATATGCATGAAAATATGCAACTAAATAATAGTGAGATCCCTAAACTGAAGTATTACCTTCATCTGAAGACTTCAAAAATCGAATGAAATATACAAACAAAAGTATAAAAACCAAAAAGGTGTAGCTGACAGCCTTCTTAATCTCCTGAGCTGTGAGCTATAAACTGAATTTAACCTTCAGGATTAAAAATCACCATAAAACCAAGTCCTGACACATTACACATGCTGGAATACACAAGCGAATCCACTGTGACATTCAGCGTGGTGTTCCTTGCGAACTCCCTGCTCTCTGTAAACTGGATTAAAGGTGCTGTTCGTCGACATTATTCTTTCCGTTTTTGATGAGAAATACTTTACAGCTCAAATCTCTTCAGACCGCATGCCTCAGCTGTGCACAAATGCACTGCACTTTATTATTATTTATGAGGTGGAACATTGTCAAGTGCTTCTTGTGCTTAAGAATGACCTTCATTTAGTTTGAGGCCATAAACCTTGACCGACTCCCTACACGACACCACTACGGATCACAAACTCGTTTTGTGGCGTTATATCGGCTAAACACAGCAGTGCTGAGTTTATATGGTGAATAATTATGAATATGTCTTGTATTTTGTCTTGTTTTCCAGCAGACACATCCTGAAAAACCTGTATGAGTTTTGTTTCTGCCGTTGAACACAAGATATTTTGAAGAATGTAGGTAACCAAACAGCTGACAGTAGCCAATGACTTCCATAGTATTTTTTTTTTCATACTATGGAAGTCAATGGCTACCAACATTCTTCAAAATATCTTCTTTTGTAAAAAAAAAAAAAAAAACACATGGAACATCAAATAATGACATAATTCTTATTTTTGGTAAACTGTCCCTTTAACCTTCTGGCACGACTGATCCTTACACACATATTTGTTTAAACTATACTAGCCACAGATGTTACGAATGTTGATGAATGATACATCTTTGAAAGTGTGTTAAGCATCAACATCCAGTCTCAGATTCATTATGCTTCAGCAACAGTAATATAGCAATATGGGTTTGAAATACAAAGAAGAATCTACATTTCAAGACTTTATGTCTTCATTATAAAACAGCAATCGTGAGATGAATCCAATCCGTCACACTTAAATTGTTAAAGCATCAGTTTAAGCATGTTGAAGTACTGAATCTATGAAATATTGAAATATAATCCACTGTTTAAATCAGATGTGCTTGAATGATCTGCAACTCAACTTGAGAATTCAATCTGTGGCGGATGGACTTTTTTAACTTTTCTTTTTTTAAGACACTAAACATTTATGTCTAATATATATATATCATTCGTAGCTGTCCAATATTGCTCTAAGCTCACGGTTATATATACAAGTTTATTTGTCTGATTACCAATATGCAGAACTGATATTTATTTATTTTACTTCTGTTTTTGACGTAATTATAACAAAAACACTGAAATGAAAAACTACACTTTTATCAATGCTGTAATTAAACTTTCTTCTGTAATTTCAGTCATCTTAAAAATGTTACATTTAATCTTCATATTACAACAATTAAAACACTACATCTTTTTATTTATTACAACAAATGCAGCAACACTAATATTAACAGTAGGCAAAATAAATGAACATAGTCTAAAGTTTAAATAAATGACAGGGCCATCTATAAACGCCACTTATCAGTGACTTTAAAACTGATTATCGGATCATTTCTTGATGAATTATTGGTTAATTCATCAAGTAATTATTGGTTAATATCAGAGGTTTTTAACGTTTACAGAGAATAGCTTACTTTCACATAATGAAGGTGAACAGGACTCAAAACATCTCTTAAAAAATGACCCCTGAAAAGTATGTTTGGAGAAGCAGCAGATGCACTGACCATCAGTACACACAAACACTGGACACTCATGTTTGCAGCGCTACATAGAGGAACATGCATCTAACCTTTGAAAAAGCATTCTTTGCTGTGGACCACATAGATTCTCCTCCGCTGCAGGCAAGCGGTGCGGTACAGCTCGCAGTGGTTTTCATAAAAACGTCCGTCAGAGCCACACACAGGCACAAACGAATTGTGGCAGCTTTCCTGGCACACACACTCGGCACGGCCTGTTACTTCCCTGACTATACACTCCCGTCCCCGGCCACAGTATGTCCTCCTGCACGGACCCCCAGCTGTAGAGAGATAAGAGATAACATCAGTTTATGTGTGATTCATCAGCCTGTGAAACAATGTCATCAATCCCTGTTTGCTTTCATAAGAATGTCATAAAACATGCTGCAGTCATGACATCAAAACGTACTCGGTTACTAAACGTAACCTCGGTTCTCTCTAGAAGAGCGAACGAGTACTGGGTCTTAGCTAAGACGCTACGGGAAAAGTCTCTTTTCACGAAATACTGAAGCAAAAAATTATCCTTAATTTTGTATTTTTGTAAAGCGCATTTGCAGCAGTGCACAGCCATAGGCGAGATGGCTCGTTCGCTCATTGGCTTGTTCTGCGGCAACTGCACAGCCTATCGAGCACAGGCTGATGCAACATCAGACCAATAAGGGCGCTTCGCGCCCTTCTTGCCACTTCCCGCCGAAACGGGTGTGGCCCAACCTATAAAAGGAGCTTGAAAAGGCTGACTCACCTGATTTATTTCATCGCCGAAGCGAACCAGAGTGAATCGTACGCACGGCAGAGAACGCAGTACTCGTTCGCTCTTCTAGAGAGAACCGGGGTTACGTTTAGTAACCGAGTACGTTCTCTTACGAGAGCTCTCTATTGCGTCTTAGCTAAGACGCTACGGGAACCCAATGTAAAACGCCGTGCGCGCAGGGATCACACATCAATAAACCTGAAGCAACGCCCAGGATTTACAGTGCACAGTCACCTGAGGGACTCACAGAGAGTCCAGGACAGAAAAGGGGGAAAAAAAGCCCTCCGTCCTATATCTAGCAGCATCCGTAGATGCGGCAATATGACATCACACAGCCGAGGCAAGGCCTGACCAATGTGGCAATGCGGGTCTTACGCAATACTGCCCATATAACAGTCGGCAGCGCATAGCGCTCGTGAACGCAGAATTCCCCTCAGGGCCCTGATTCGACTATACCGACAACAGCCTTGCTTGTAAGGCGGGGACCTCCAGGTTATAGAACCTGATAAATGTAGACGGCGAGGCCCAACCTGCCGCCATACATATATCCTGCAAGGAGATCCCAGTAGACCACGCCCACGACGAGGGCGACGCCTCTTGTGGAGTGTGCTCTGACACCGGTGCTTTCCCAGCAGTGCTAGGATGCTTTCGGGGCTTCTGGCTTCACTGCAATCCTCTGCCGCGGCTCCCGCAGCGCGGGGCGACGGCTTGAAGAGCGAGAATGGGGTCCCGAGCTGCGTTGCTGACGCTGTCGCGATGACGCAGCAGGAGGCGGTGGGGTGTGACTGAGAGCTCTGTGGGGCCGGTCTAGAGTGGCTAGCTGCAGAACTGGAGCGCTTCGGCAAGAAGTGCTTGAACGCCTGTGAAGCTTTCTGGTCCTCGGCGAATCTCTCCACAAACTCATTGACGGAAGATCCGAAGAGGCCGGCAGGAGTTAGCGGCGCGTCAAGGAACGCAGCGCGCTCAGACTCCTTGATGTCAGAAAGTGTCAGCCACAAATGCCTCTCAGCCACCTTAGCGGAAGCCATAACCCGTCCCATGGCCTGTGAAGCGGACTTAGTAGCGCGGAGGGAGAGATCCGAAGCACTCCTCAGATCCGGTAGACAGATCGCTTCAGGTCCCATCTCATCCAGCTTGCGGAGAAGATCACCCTGGAAAATCTGTAGCGTAGCCATGGTGTGTAACGCAGACGCAGCCTGCCCAGCAGCAGAGAATATCCGTGCGAGCAGCGATGACGTAATGCGGCAGGCTTTGGATGGAAACGCCACCTTAGTCAAAGGTGGGCATAGGTGCGCTGCTATAGCCTGTTCCTCCGGCGGAAGTGACAGGTAGCCTCTGTTCTTAGCACCGTCCAGTGTGGAGAATGCTGGCGAAACGGATGAGCGGATTCTCGCCGAGAATGGAGCGTCCCAAGCTTTCGCCATTTCTTCGTGAAGCTCAGGAAGAAAAGGGGCGTGCAAAGGGGCGTGCTTTGAGCTTGAGGAAGAGCGCTCATCCGGAAGATAGCTACCATCCAGCCGGGAACGTGAAGGGGGCGCTGGTGCAGACCACACGAGGCTCGCCGCGGCCAGCGAGAGTACACGCATCAGCTCCTTATCAATATCCCCCCATCTGCTGGGCCTCTGAGCAGCGGGCGCGAGATCCACGGAGCTCGCCCAACCCTCACTGCCCGAAGCAAGCAGAGAGCACGTGTCTTCTTCCTCCGACGCGGGCCTGAGATCCACTTCCTCAGATGACGCGTCGGCAAGCAGCGGACGCTGAGCATCGGGAAGAGATGCAGGGGAGGCCGGCGAAGCGGAGGGAACCGGCGAGCTCGGCCGAGCTGGAAGCGGTTCTGGTAGGCGCTGCGAGCGGCGCTTCTTACGGCGCTGCGGCGCACCGGATGATGCAGGCTTCGAGAAGGATGCCAGGCGAGTCCTCAGAGTCACCATAGGCATCAACTCGCAATGAGGGCATCCGCCGTCAGCGAGCGCGAGCGCTGCATGGTCCTCACCCAGACAGGAGACGGAGATGACGTGACGATCTCCTTCGCTGAGCGGGGCTCTGCACGAGCCGCACGAGGGCATCTTTAAAAAGACGCAGCTCTTTTGTGAATGTGCGTCGCAGGGCGAACACACACACAGGATATAACAGAATAAGGATGTAAAGGATATGGGCGCCGGATAGCGCAGCAGGAACGGCAGTGGAAGGCGGCGATGCCAGCGGCTTCAGGATGGCTCGTCCTGCTGATATGCTCTTCCAGACGGCGCTTGCTTCCTCGTGATCCAGCGATGCGTGAGCTTCGCTGAAGAGATGAAAAATCAGGTGAGTCAGCCTTTTCGAGCTCCTTTTATAGGTTGGGCCACACCCGTTTCGGCGGGAAGTGGCAAGAAGGGCGCGAAGCAGCGCTTTACAAAAATACAAAATTAAG